>NC_077229.1:424311270-424598770 GCF_027887165.1 Monodelphis domestica
TAGACAAGGAAACTGATGTTCAGTCTATAAATCAAAAAATTAATATGCATTTTGTAAGTGCCTAATATGAACCATGTATTGGTCCAGCTCTGAATATACAAACACAAAAGTGAGCTAGTCTCTGACCTCAAGGAGTTTCCATTTTATTGGAGCAATCTATGGATACTTTACTTTGTTAAAATGTATATAATTTGGAAAGGGGGAAGGAAAGTATTACAGTGGAGAAACAGAATATATAAAATTATTGAATTTATTTTATGAGAAGGGATGAAGGGAAGGGAAGTGGGAGAGGGTGAAATCTAAATGTTTTATCCACTAAATCAATACTATCTAACTCACACTAAACTAAAACCTAAGTTCCTAAGGGCAAGTTCAATAGGGAATCCAAATCTCACACATAGAGTCCATGGTAAGTCAGATACTGAAGTCCCAGGTGTGATGTCCACAGAAGGTCTCATCAAAGGACAAAGGTCAGCTTTCCAGTCACTGTCCAGCAGAAGACTGAAGATAACTTCTCACCACTGCCAGTAGATATTCAAAAGTCCAGTAGCTTGATGGATGGGTTTCAAGATGTCTCAGCCACACACCTTTTCCTTCACCTCCAGGATTCAGAGTGACAGTTAAGGGAACTGATCCTTGGAGTTCTGACTCAACCAGGCTCAAGAAGATTCTGAGTCTCACATCCTGTCAATCATTCTCTTGAACCCTGTAATTTCCCTCAATACAACATAGACATATAAACATATATAATCAATTCATAAGCAAGTAGGTACCAGTTCCTATGCTAGGAAGGACAACAGTACACTTTTGCACACACATATCCTTTTAGATAGTTATATAGATATAGTAATAGATATGGATAGATAGATGATAGATTGATTGAGAGATAGATGATAGATCAATAGATTTGGATAGATAAATGATAAAAGATAGATGATAGATTGATTGATAGAGATTGATGATAGGTAGATAGATAGATGCAGATAGATGTAGATAGATGATAGACAAAGGTAGATGATAGATTGATAGAGAGATAAATGATAGATATGTAGATGGAAAGAGATGATAGATTGATGAAAGATCAATAGATGTAGATAGAAAAATAGATAAATGATAGAAAAATGATAGATTGATTGAGAGATAGATGATAGATTGATGACAGATAGATATAGATAGATAAATGACAGATAAAGAGATAGCTGATTGATTGATTGATAGATGATTTATAGATAGATGGTAGATTGATAAGTCCTTGAAGTACAGGAAATCCACCTGCAGCAGAGGTCTATCTCTGGTGTCAGTGTCTTCTATTTCAACTTTTACTTTTTTAAACTTTCTTTTAACTAGGTCAAGTAGTGCTAAGCCAAAGGGCAAGAACAAGGGGAGCTGTCTATCTGTATCTGTCTGTATCTTGATCTTCTATATCTATGTAGGTTAGCAGGTGTTCACTTATATCTATGGTTTTACCCATCCAAGGTAGGTCTTGGAACATATTCTTTGCAGATTCAGGGGCCCTACAGTATATGTATACATATATGTTTATATGTGTATACAAGGTGTGTGAAGATTATCCATCATCTGAGTATGTGTCAGTCAAGGCAACTGTAATAGTGGCCTCAAATGAAGTGGGTTTGTTATTTGGGAGCAGAGGGTCTTGCCACCTGTACTCTCCAAACATTCCACACTGGTGGTCATCTACTATGCCTAGTGAAAAGGCTTTCCGGTGCCTATTTCCCATTCAATGGTTTCCTTCATAGTAGTATAATACAGTAATAAAGACCTAGAATAAAAGCATTTAGGGTTACTATTGTCTTTAAGTCACATTCTTTAATCCCAAATAAATGTTTCTGTTTTTTTTTAAAGAAAAACCACTGGCCAAAAAAAGACACATCTAGTTATTAGAAAACTGTGCAAACCTTGAATTGGGTTCCTGAAATCAGTGGCTATGCCTTTGACAGCTATACACTCCTGGGCTTATTCCTAATACATTCTTCACATAGCAATCTGAGCCTGCCACAGGGACCCATATAAATGCTCCTGAGAAAGAATTCTTCACTCACAAGGGCTCTTCTGTAACTGGAATGAATGAGGTGGTGTGTCAGAAGGAAGAAAGTAGTAGAAGGATCAGGGGTAAATCACAGACTGACTTCTTTAAACTCCCTCCAGCCCAGAAATACAATGTCCCAACTTCTGCATAAATGCATCCTGCCATGTGTCTTTAGCCCAGAGGAAGGAGTTTTTCAGTTGAGCTGGACAGTTAAGGATGATGTGCAATGATTAGTAGAGAACTCTGAGGGGTCTTGGCATAAGCACTATCATTAGCTTATGAGAAAGAGAATTTAAACTCTGTCTATTTTAAGTTAATCAATCAAGAACATGAAGTGCCCTGCCTTTCACACTTAGTTAGTCATTAACACTTAGTAAGAACCTTTTACTAGGAAAGAAAGTTCATACCCTAAAAGACCACAAGCACTGCACCATCCCTCCAACCTCCACCCCCAGCCTTTCCCAGTCTCCCCACCCCCAGACACCAGCAGTGCTAGGCAAATTGGGTGACTGTGATTGATTCCTGACATGTGATGAGGAGAGCTGATGGGTAGAGAAAACTGTGTATAAGAGGGAGCCTCTGGAACCCTGGGGGTTCTTTGCAGTCTTTTGCAAGATTCTTTATGGTCTTTTGGAACCTTGGTGATCAAGTTCTTGGACTACTCAGTGTTTTTTGAGGCTTTGGAGTTCAGCTTCCTGATGCAGACTTTGGATTCTGGTGAAAATTTGGCTTTCTGCTTGGAGACTCGGACTGAAGAGGGATGCTTACTTGGGTGAGACTCTTGCCTCCTTGGGGTGAGAGGCTGCCCTTTGTGGCTCAACCTCTTGGCATTCATCTTTGATTGTTGAAAAGCCTGGCTGGAGATACTCTAATGGGCTGGTGAGATTTGCATTCAGATTCACATTCTTGGTCTAGAGGCACTTAAGGTATTTTTAGTTAGGCAATATTTTCTACCTCCTTCCTATATTTCCTTCTCTTACTATCAGTATTTTGCTATAATGAAGTTACTAACAGTCTTATGACTTATATTTAATTATTATAATGGCGACCACAACTTTTAAAAATTCTTATATTTGTCAAACCCATTTAAATTATTACACTTAGCTCCTGGTAGGAACAGTGAATGTGACTGGCAGTTCAATACTCTAGTCTCTCAGTCACCTTTGCAGGGATGTAACATGGAAGGCGAGAGAGCCAGTCCTACAAAGTGGGCAGCTGGGATAAAGAATGTGAAGGCAGAGTCACTCATTCTTCCACTTTTTCCCTTTTTTCAAGTTGCATATCTCCATTACTTTGCTGCTTTGTCAATTAATCAGCAAGAATTTATAGGGAATTTACTAGTCTTCAGCATACTCTATTATTAAGCAATTGCTGTGCACTGGGTAACATGATAGGTACAACATTTAGCTAAGACATGGACCTAGTCCTCAGGGGTCTACACAAGGCACAAGCATTCAGTATGACCCAATATGACATAATAAATACATTAAAGAATTACAAAATCAAGTACTATATAGGGTCTGAGGGGAAATGGCATTACTGACAAATGGAAATCAGGTAAGGATTTTTGGAAGAAGAGGCTTGAATTAGGTTCCAAGGGATGGGTAACAATCCAAAAGGTGAAGGGGGAGAGGAAGCATATTCTGAGCACAGGCAACAACAATGAGCAAAGAAAGGCATGGTGTCAAGAGCATAGGGCATACCTGGAAGCAGAATAGTCCAGATACATCTGCTTCCAATACCTCTCCAGTCCATTCTCCACACAGCTGCCTGCTCAAGAATCTTCAGTGGCTCCCTTTTCAACCATTTGTTCAATAAGTATTTATTGTCTGTGGAACATCTCCCTCTGAGCAAGGAACTGCAGGATGCCATGACCAATGAGGATGAGAGAGACAGACAGACACAGAGACAGAAAGAGAAAGAGATAGGAGACAGAGAGAGATAGAGGGAGGGAGAGAATGGGGGGGTGAGAGAGAGGGAGAGAGAGAGAGAGAGAGACAGAGAGAGAGACAGAGAGACAGAGAGACAGAGACAGAGAGACAGAGAGAGAGAGAGACAGAGACAGAGAGACAGAGACAGAGACAGAGAGAGAAGAGGGAAGGGGGAAGGGGGAAGGGGGGAAGGGAGAAGGAGAGAGAGGGAGATCCCATCCTCTCTATTCAGCTATTACTCCACAAAAATCTTCATACCTTAATTATTATGAAGGGTTCAGCTGTTTTTATTCCTCCCCCTACCTGGCTATCCTGTTTGTTTAACCAATGCCCTTGTTCACTTTTATTTTTAAAGCCTTCACCTTTCATCTTAGAATTAATGCTGCATGTTGGGTCCAAGGCAGAAGAGTAGTAAGGGCTAGGCAATGGAAGTTAAGTTAAGGGTCCTACAGCTAGGAGGTATCCAAGGCCAGATAACCCAGGACCTTCCATCTCCATGCCTGGCTCTCAATCCACTGAGCCACCCAGCTGTCCCCACTTTTTTCTCTTCTAATTCAACAGAGTTGTACGTACTTTGTAAATGGGTCGCTAGATGTGGTTGTATTTTTATAGTTAATTAAACATTTTGTTACTACATTAAAACTTCATCACTGACTAAATCTTGTGTCTATATCAACTGAGGTGAGGGAGGGGGGAGATTATCCACATACCCTTTATAAGTATACTTAGATCTTAATTAGTATGAATTATGAATCACCCCCAAAGTTGTCACATGTATTCAAATTTATACTATTCAAAGTTATAATTATTTAAAATATGATCATTGGTTCCAGCTCAATGGAAATGTGCAAGACTAATTCAAAGAATAAGACTACTTCAAAGGATTTATTATTCAAACTAAGCTGGGCCTAACTGTAATTAGAAAAGACCAAAGACCAAAAAGGTCACAGTGTTAACCAGTCCAGTGGGCTAACTAAGAGTTAAAATGGAGTCTGGAGCAATATATCTGAATCTGGAATGGCTAATGTTTTCCTAAATGCAGTGGTACAGTGGGAAGATTCCAGAGATTTGGAGTCAGAGGATATAAGTATCAAATCCAGTTCTGCCTCTTACTACTGTAAGAAGGAGATCACACACACACACACACACACACACACACACACACACACACACCACACACACACACCACACAAGGGAACTGTAGAGAGGATGAAAGAACTGAAGAAATGGAGAGAAGGAAGAGATTGATCCTCCTCTCTCTTCCCCTTGGGGACGATAGCACAATTTGTCTTCCAGAGGAATAGAATATGTCTCCTCAGAGATTCGGTTTGGGAGGTGGAGGTTAAGGACTGGAAGAGAAAGTCTTAGAGAAATGACTCACTACCTCCCTTCTTAATCTTAGCTGATGCTGAGAGGCAGGGTAAACTTCCTGCCTCTGAATCCTCTCAATATCCGATTGCAACCTTTCCCTTTGAGACCTAGTTCACTCCTTATGCTCTGGTCTTGAACTATTCTCCCTTTTGGGGAATATGATCCCCCCCCCCCCCCCCCCGCAAATCTTTAGTCTCCTTTGATATCAGAAAGCAGGCAGACCTGATCTATAAAGTAATACTTTATTCGTGAGGACACACAGGGAAGTGAGGATGAGATTGTTTGTTTGAGGAAAGTGGGAAATAGGGGTCCCTATAAATTAACAATTGACCTCTCCCTCAAATCCTGAGGGATTCAGGCTGTCAGCCTGATCCTCCTTTGTTAAGTTGTTGGGTTTGTCCTTCCCCCTAAGCTAATCTGGCTATGAATTGAATTTCAGGACAATTAGGGGGGAAAGAAATCTTCTCAGTAAACAGCTTTCTATAAAGTCCCAATGTCCATTTGTCTTCAGTTGGAAACAGAGAGATTTAGGGATTCACTGGAGGGTAATCAATGTTCAGAGGGATACTCTGTCTCAGAAGTCCTCCTCTCAGACCCCCCACTCCAGGAGAGAGCTAATCAGAAGTGAAGTGACAGTTTTGAATCCTCTCAGCTCCTCTGTTCCTTCCTGGAATCTTGAGTCTTCCTTGCCCTTCCCCTGCTTGGGCTGTTCCTTTGCCTTGCTGGATCTGAATTTTCATTCTCTTGCAACTTCTCTCTGTAAGGGGAAGTTTTCGGGTTGTGATTTAATCTAAATTTAATTGGTTGCCAGAGAATATCCCAAATAAAAGACACAAGTCAGTTTGGAAATTTTATGGTGGTTTAATTAATATAGAGGGAAGGAATTTAAGGAGAAGAGAGAGGGAAAGGGTATAGGATTTTTCCTGCCTGACCTGTGCCAGGGAGAGTTCAAAGACCTCCACCACGAGGTCTTTTCAGAATATTAGAGGCTTTCTTAAGAGCATAGTGTTTTGGAAGGTAAAGGAGAAAAGAATCAGCCTAAACACTGAGAGAGCTCAGAGAAGACACCTCACCTGAACTAGGTTACTAAGCTTCTCCCAGTAGTGTATCAAGGACTCTCACTGCCAAACCTGGACAATAACTGCTGCCACGCCAAGATGCCAAGATGCTCAGCACATTGCCGCCAGAGCCACCTCTCTGAGAAAAGAGCTGGAGAGAGGAAGTGACGCAAAATATATAGACCATTTTTACATCACTTTCCTGAATCTCACATGTACCAATGGTAACTTAAGCCTGACTTAGGACAGCCCAGGGGTCTGTCAGTTGTTTCTGATTTGTAATTTGCTATGTCTGTCATAGGCCATCCTTCTCAATACTTAATCCTTAAGTAGGACATTCCTGTTTTTTTAGACTAAGCAGGGTGGAGTAAATCTAAAGTTCACACCTCTTACACTACCTGTATGACCTTGATTAAGTCATTTAACTCTCTGGACCTCAATTGTCTCCTCTATAAAATGACAAGTTTGGATTCTATGCCTTTTGTTCTTTCCAGCTTTAAATCTATAATCCTTTCATGGCAATAGTATGTTAGATTTCTGATCCCTTGACTATGTGTTTGACAGTGGGAATTCAAGTAATAGTATTTCAATAAATGAGTATGGGGGAGAGAACATTCTAGCTGAAACATCCTAAAAAAAGGATGTGTTGAATTATGAAAGTTAGGAAGCCTTCTAAATTCAGAATT
This sequence comes from Monodelphis domestica, assembly GCF_027887165.1. NCBI lineage: Eukaryota > Metazoa > Chordata > Mammalia > Didelphimorphia > Didelphidae > Monodelphis > Monodelphis domestica. The sequence continues at coordinate 424,318,364 of NC_077229.1, forward strand.
TTGAACCTAAAAGAACTTTAGAGGTTATTTAGTCCAAATTCATTTTTCAGATAAGTTAAACGACTTTACCAAGGCCACAGAGATAGTAAATATTGGAGCTAATATGTGACCCAAGTTCATTCATTCAAAGTTTCCATTCATCCACTACACCATGTGAAACACAGTAAAACATGACTTTGTAAAAGGCTTTTCACGCAGGTTAAGGACTTTTTTGGGTGGGAGTGAGGGATAGAAGGAGCCATCACAGGATTTTGAGTAGAGAAGTGATATGACATTCAAGATCAAAGGTTCTCCATTACAGGTGCCACCACAATGTGGTCAAATGAGTCAGTGGAACAAGGTCTGCCACTGAATTCCTCTGTGAACTTGGGCAAATCACTTTTCTTTGGGCTTGTTTTCTTGTCTACCAAATGAAGGTTGACTAGATGATGACAAAGTTCTCTTACAATGGCAGGTCACTATTCTGTGATTCTTATGTATAGGCAGCTACCTTGGTGATGTGAGTAAGGTAGTAAAAAGCTTTTTCTGGGGCCAAGGTTATGAAAGCTCACCAAGTTTACAAGAATTGGTGGCAGACAAGGTGCCTATTGATGGAGCCTCTTTGAGGGTACACTTAAGAGAAGGTTCACAGGGCTCAGGCAGTTGTTCTTTGGTGAAATCCCAAGTAAGGCAAACATCCTCAAACAATTGATCTTCATAAGCCCTCTGACCCAATCTTCTCTGTATTCCATGGGGGGGGGGGGAAATTTGACTAATTTCTCTTAACATCTACTAGGACCTCCACTACAAGATTTGGATTTTTCCCCCCTAACATGCACCCAGAGAATATAATAGTATTATTTGGGAAAAATCTGTGAGTTTTTGCCTAAACAACATGGGGCAAAAACTTGGGTCAGAGTCCCTTGCAGACCTAGTAGCAATACGTATAAAGTGGAAAAAGGGCATATTTTAATGTGATGGAAGGAAAAGTCTCTTAACAATGAGAGTTGTCCCAAAGCGAACTAGGCTTGCACAAGAGACAGTCATTTCTCATCATGGAAGGTCTCTAAAGAAAAACTGAATGACCCTATTTGTCAGGTATATTTTAGAAGGGATTCTTATTTGTCTACACCAATGTTGGTGGCATATTGGCATGTGTGCCCAGCTGGCACTCAGAGAGTTGCTCTGTTTCCACTCTTCCCAGAACTCAAGGACTTTTTTTGCATGTCCCACTCCTCTGTCCAGCCACCCAAAGCAAGCACTTCCTCTCTCTTTTCTCTCTCTCTCAATCTCTCTGTCTCTGTCTCTGTCTCTGTCTCTCCTCTCTTTCTCTGTTTCTCTCTTTTTCTTTCTCTCTCTCCTTCTCTGTCTTTCTCTTTCTTTCTCATCTCTTTCTCCCTTTCTCTGTCTCTCTTCCTCTCTGTGTCTCTGTCTCTGACTCTCTGTAATGGGGTGAGGATGGTTGGGGAGCTCATGGACAGATTGAATTTGCCCTCTGGGCACTCAAACTGGAAAACCTTTAAAAATGCTGGTCCATATCTTGGATTCTAATCAGGAGTTCTTAACCTCAGGTCTAGAAATATGGTTGCTTTTTAAAAATTTCATGATAACTATATTTCAATATCATTGGTTTCCTTTGAAATTCTATGTCTTTTATTTTATGCTTTTAAAAATGTGATTCTGAGCAGAGGTTGCCAAAAGCATCCATTGTGCTCACAGAAAAAGCTAGGAATCTCTGTCCTTAATAGTCTCTGAGTTTCCTTCTACCTTTGCAGTTCTGGGACAAGTCATTTGGTTGCCCAGTGAAATCTGGCCTTTTTGCCTTTTACAACTTTTTACACTTGACATCTTAGCAACATTTGTACTTTTTCAGCTCCAGGCAAGAATTAGCAGCAGCTAACAGAGTTTATTTAGATCTTTAATTACCAGTGAAAGGAATGAGAAAGATTATGTGAATGGAAAATATTTGAATGGACTGATCAGTTTGTGAATCCCCCATCTAGTAGACCTTTCTCAGGTTTGCTTGATTAGGTTATTGGGGTACCCTTAAACTGAATGGGGATTTAAATCTCCAAATATTGATATGCTATATATCATGCCTGATCTTAGGTGGGGAAATCTTACAATATTAGGGGAGGGAAGCGAAGGAAATGAGTTTTCTCTTTATGGTTTCCAGTTGAATAGGGGTTGGGAAGAGGTTGACTTTGAGAACTGTTAAAGGAATTTAGAGACCATCCAGTCCTAAATCCTTGGTTTTACAGGTGTGGAAACTGAGACGCAAGGAGTTGATCCCAAGGTTAGTAAAAGACAAAGTCAAACCCAAGGCTTCTGACTCCAAATCCACTCATCTTTTCACTATCCCATATTACTTCTAATCCTTGGCCTTGGGAGGGAGGATACTGGGTGAGTTGGGAAGGATGGATTCCAAAGTCTCTCTGCCTCCTAGATGTTTATTCAGAGTGTGAGAACCCTCCTTAAAGGACTTTGAGAGGAAGAGCCCTGACCAGTCAAACCAGTAATATCTTTCCACCTCTGGCAAGTCACTGTACCTGAAAGTTAAATAGTCACACCTCTCCTGGAAAATCTGAGCCAATTGCATTTTTGTGATCTTTTTTAAACCCTTACCTTCCATCTTAGAATCAATACTGTATATTGGCTCTAAGGCAGAAGAGCAGTAAGGGCTAGGCAATGGGGGTTAAGTGCCCAGCTAGGAAGGGTCTGAGGCCCAACTTGAACCCAAGGCTTCCTATTTCTAGATCTGGCTCTTAATCCATTGAGCCACCTAATTATTCCCAGTGATTGTACTTTTAACAAATGTCTCTGAAAGACTTCCATGCATAGCTCAAATTTCCGTGGTGCCGAATGCTACAGAGTAGGAGTAGAGAGGAGAGAAGACAATTTTTAACAATCTGTGCCATCATTTTCTTTAAATTACCAAGCTGTCAGGTATAGTGATTATTGGTGGTGGTTGGGGTGGGGGTGGAGTGGGGCAGATGTCAGCTCTCTGGCTTTCCTCTTCTCCCTTACTCCTCCTTGTCCCCCACCCCATCAAGGGGGCAATTATTTATTTGTTGCTTTTTCTTTTAGGTCCTTGGGCTCTTCTGGTGGTTTGGATGCTGATCAGCAGTTGCTAGTCCCCATAGTGTGACATTGCCCCTCTCACTGGCTCGGAAAATCCCATGTGCCTTTCAGAGAAGAGAATGCCTCATGCCTCGCTGGAATGTACATGTGGGACTGGTACCATGGGCATTTCCAAATTGCTTTCTTGACCTGGATGGTTAAGGAGTTCCAAACCTTAATTCTGACCTCTCTTTCCAACCTTACCATCCATGTCTTCTCAGTACAAACCCTCCACTTCTATGGGGCTGTTTTCCTCCATGCCTTCCCTCTTACCAACCCCTCAACCTTTTCTCATGTTCTTCCTTTATCCTCACTGCCCTTACTTACCCACTTCTCTCTGACAATCAAATTCTACCCATCCTTTAGAGTTCAGGTTATCTTGCCCTTCTATCATGAAACCTTCTTTCATCGATTCCATCCAAAGCAAGCCCTTCCTCTTTTTAGCTCACGTCACTATCTCTTCCACTAGTTTGATGATTTCATGTCACCTTGGGATACCTCTGCAATTGTTGCTGTTTAATTCATACTGTTACTGAACCTTTTGTAAGTCCAGTCTTCTCAACTAAATTGCAGGCTCCTTGAGGGCAGGAACCCTCTCTTTCTCCCATCCCCACCCCTAGAATCCAGAATAGAGTTCACTAACTATTTGCTGAAAGAATGAAGGATTTTCCATAATAAGGAGTGTCAACAAGCCAGAAATCAGTAGTCAGTTGTACTTTTTCCCCTTTGATGAATTGTTGGACCCCTATAGTGAGGTCACCTGATTAAGTTCCATTTATTCAATTTGACTCAGTTCTCTTGATTTGTATTCAATTAACAAGCATTTTCCCCAGGTACATGCAAAGCTACTTCTGGTATGATCTATCAGAAAAAGTTAAATGTGCCTTTCTCCTTTTGGTAAAGAGGAAGGGGTCTACAGGTGAAGAATATTATATAAACTGATTCAGGGAGTTCACTTCTGTTTTTTGTTATTCCAAGGAAGAGTTGTGTGTGTACACACTTTTAATCCTCTGTCTGTCTGTCTGTCTGTCTGTCTCTATCTGTCTGCCTGTCTCTGTCTCTCTCTGTCTCTCTGTCTCTCTCTCTCTCTCTCTGTCTCTCTCTTTCTCTTTCCCTCTCTGTCTCTCTGTCTCTCTCTCACACACACACTTGCTCAAACATGCACCTATAGGAAGAAATGATTATGATGTAAAAACAAAAAACATCAGAACAGAAAAAAACTTAAAAAAAAGTCCTTAAACACATTTCTTCTTCACTGATAGAGATGAGGGACTTGGGGCCAATCTAGATCTGACTTCATTTGTGTTAAAAGTGTTTTGTAATTGTATTCACATAATTTCTTTATTTGTCATGACAAATAGATTCTGAGGTATTTCATATTGTCTAAAGTGACTTTAAATGGAATTTATCTCTTGGATTTATTTTGTGTCCTGCAACTTACTAAAGTTATTAATTATTTCAACTAGTTTTTTAGTTGATTCTCTAGGATTCTCCAAGTATACTATCATTTCATCTGAAAAAAGTGAAAGTTTAGTTTCCTTATTGCCTACTTTAATTCCTTTTATTTCTTTTGTTTTCTCATTTCTATAGCTAGCATTTCTAGTACAATATTAAATAATAGAAGTGATCATGGGCATCTTTGCTTCCCTACTGATCTTATTCAAACTTATCCCCACTGCAGATGATATTGGCTGATGGTTTTAAATATATATTTTTTATTATTTTTAGGAAAGGCCCTTCTATTCCTATGCTTTCTAGTGTTTTCAATAGAAATGGATGTTGTATTTTGCCAAAGGCTTTTTCTTCATCTATGGAGATAGTCATGCAGTTTCTGTTAGATTGGTTATTGATATGGCTAATTATGCTGAGAGTTTTCATAATATTAAGCCAGCCTTGCATTCCTGGTATAAACCCCACCTGGTCATAATGAATGATATACTGCTGTAGTCTCCTTGCTAGCATTTTATTTACATTCTTTGCATCTATATTAATTAATGGAATTGGCATATAATTTTTTTCTCTATTTTTCCTCTTCCTGGTTTAGGTAACAGTACCGTATCTGTATTATTAAAAATTTTTGGAAGGATTCCTTCTCTGCTTTTTTCCCCAAATAGTTTATATAGTATTGGGATTAATTGTTCTTTAAATGTTTGATAGAATTCACTTATGAATACATCTGACTCTGGGTATTTTTTTCTTGGGGATTTTATTAATAGTTTATTAAATTCCTTTTTCTGAGCTGGGTTTACTTAAGTCTTCTATTTCCTCTTTTGTTAATCTGGGCAAATTTTGTAAATATTCATCCATTTTTCTTATATTGTCCAACTTTTTGGCATATAGTTGAACAAAATGGCTCCCCATGATTGCTTTAATTTCCTCTTCATTGGTGATGAGTTCACCCTTTTTATTTTTGATACTGATTATTTGATTTCCTTCTATCCTTTTTAAAATAAAATAAACCAATTATCTGTCCATTTTATTTTATTTTATTTTTAAAAATAAAACGATGGAGGATTTTTCAAAAAGTTTCTAAAATAATAGAAGCAGAACATCCTAGCGCAAATACCAACAACATGGAAATGGGTTCAGAACAAGGACACATATGATACCCAGAGGAATTGCATGTCAGCTATCATCGGCTAGGGGAGAGGTGGTAGGAGGGGAGGGAGGAAAAGAAAATGATTTTTGTATTCAATAAATAATGTTTGAAATTGACCAAATAAAATGTTTAAATTGGGGGAAAAAATAAAATAATAGAAGCAGAAGGCAGATGACAAACTGGATAGCTTTGAAATTAACATTGGATTTATTATATGCTTAAAAACTAAGCTTTCCATAACTGAAGTTTGTAGTCTAATGCATAATCTTTTTTTTCTTATTTACACTTCAAAATATTTATATTAATTAGTGTTTGAAAAGTTCAGAATAACACGAGTAAAGGTTTCAAGATAAAGGTGGAGATAGTATTAAGGATGAAGTGGGATAACATTTTATTGACAATGCTGCTAAGTGAGAGAGCAGTGGTCCACATTTGTTCACATTCTCTCAGTACTGGTCTTGGTGGCTCTGGTCTTTAAACTTGAAGAAAAAGCCCATGGGGGTTTTATCTGGGGAAATGTCTCTGTTTCCTCTGGCTTAAAGGCATTGGATGGGTGTCGGTTTGCTGCTGGGATTGGCTCAATTTTGCTTAAATTGAGGTCAGGAGGCTATCCCTTGTATTCCAATAGACTGATGAGTGCTGCAGGATGAGAGCACTCCTATGAAAGTCTCCACTACTTTTTCCATTTCTTTTGGATAAAAGAATGGGCTGTTCAACTCGATGGGTGCCTAATTTGGTAATGGAATGATGGGACCTTGGGCTCTAGTTCCTGCCCGGGTACCTTATGCCTCTGACTGGTAAGAGCTGACCATATTTAGACACCTCTATACCTTCTACACTATTCCCTGGTCATCTTTATGCTTTGACACCACACTGATACATTTCCTCCCCCCCCCCCCCACCCCTTTCACCTGTACCAGCAGGAAGAGTCATGAAACCAATACTCCCATTCCCTTTCCCTGTAATTCCATTTACTATCCCAGATCAAAACACTTCTTGGCTATCACTCCTCTCTGAATATTGTCTTTCCCTAGTAGAATGTACGTTCCTTGAGGACAGGGACTGTTCATCTCTGTTGAACCCTCTGCCTGGCACAGAGTAAGCACCAAATGAATGCTTTTAAAATTCATTTACTAATTCATTCATTGAATTCATTCATTAACTGACTCATTCTTGATATATGGAAATGATAATGAGGATGATATACTAATCATTACAGTGATAATCATGATAACGATAATATAATTACCTGGTTTCTTAATGCAGCAAATTAGGAATTCTTATTAGAAATATATTCTGAGAGTACTACTAATAATTTCATGACCTCATTTCTTAGGGTTATGAATGAGGAATTCTCAATAGGAATGTATGTGAAGGAAGCATATGAAGTAGCCCAACAAGCTAAAAATGTACCTAATATCTGGGGATGTATTAGGCAAATGTTTAATAATCAGCTCTCAAAAAAAAAAAAAAGAAAAGAAATACCTGCAACATACTGTTAAATTTAATGTACACTATTAACATTTTCTCAAACACTTTCTTTTTTTTTTAAACCCTTACCTTCCGTCTTGGAGTCAATACTGTGTATTGGCTCCAAGGCAGAAGAGTGGTAAGGGCTAGGCCATGGGGGGCAAGTGACTTGCCCAGGGTCACACAGCTAGGAAGTGGCTGAGGCCAGATTTGAACCTAGGACCTCTCTCAAACACTTTCTTAACAATCAATAAAACAATAAATCAAGCCCTCATTTGTATTGTTTACCAATATCTGAGGCATAAATGCTCAAGCTGAAAATTTTACAATTTGTAGTCTGGGCTATGCCCCTTCATTAATTCTCTGCTTTGGGATTTCTAGAGCCCAGCAGCCCTAAAAAGGGATTATGCAAGTCTCCCCGTTTCAAATGTTTTGTTCTTCACATTGGGCAGCACAGTATTCTTGACAGAGTTTTAGAACTGGACACTGAAGACTGGAACTCTGGTAGCATGACCCCACATGTTCTACTGCTACTAATCATTGAACAAGTGACTCCTTTCTCTCTGAGCCTCAGTTTCCTTATCTGTAAAATTGTCATCCTATTTTCAGTACCTACCCCAATGGGCTGCTGTGAAGAAAGTACTTTAGAAATATCAACTATATAAATATAAACCTCCTAAGATTCTTTTTTTTTTTTTGTAATCCCTTCTCCAGCGCTGTTTTCCATACCTCTCTTCAGGCTAGTGCTTATCTCTTTTCCTTCTATGAAACCCCACTGTTAGGAAAGAATCTCATAGGGTGCATTTTATAGTTCAGAAAGAGGAATTCATGATAATCTGTCCCATTTACCAAGAGGCTTAGCATTTCAAATCTTCTTTCACTAGGAAAACAATGAAATAGAGTCCGTGAAGGGGACAGGAGGGCTCTGAAGGGGGATGCCTCTTCAAGACTAGCTGTTCAACTGCTATGTTTTATTTATTTATCCATCTCTTCCAGTTAGTCTTGGTGGCCTCCCCTTTTCTGAGTTCTTCAGAACCTAAATGGCATTCCAATGTGAAAGGAATATAACTTGCCAAAGTTCTTAAAACCATAAAACCTTAGAACTATAAGGGATTTTTAGCAATCAGACAGTACCTCATATTGGACAGAAGGGGAAACTGAGGTTCAGAATGTTCTTGCTTGCAGCTTGGCCAAGCTGGAATTACTCAGACCCCTTGACTCCTAAGATAGTGCTCTTCCCAGTAAGAGATGGTCCAATGCCTATGTTACCCAACTACTCCAAATCCAGATACTCTTCGTCTAAAATCAAAATGAGGAGCCATCTCAGATGTTAATGGATACAGAGAATCTGATCTCTCAGAATTTCATCATTGCTTCATCCCTTCAAGTTCTGTTTCTTTTATGGGAGGATTTTTTTTATTGAAAGGCCAAGGAAAGAAACATTTATATGAGGAACACCCACTTTAAAAAATCAACTTGAAAAGAAACACAGCCTGTAATATAAAATGGTGAGGAGAGAGACACAAGCTCTTCTGACAAACTGAAAGAGAACTAGCCTTCTGATAAAGATATGAGAGAATCTTTTTGAAGGCAGTGCAGTGACTGAGGTGATGGATGAAAGACATTTTGGTCCATAAGTTTGTTTGCATGTGGTTGTTTTCAGAGTTTTGACTGAGAAACTAAAATCAGACAATTGTTTGAAAATCACAGGAAGCTAAATATTGACTGATGGTCTTATACATGACAAAAGGCTTTTGAGTTTTGTATCATGTTAGAGATGATTCACTTCTTATGAAACAGCATTGATGTGAAAAATTAGAAGAAAATAGGTAGGGACACCTAGGTGGCTCAGTGGATAGAGAGCCAGTCTTGGAGATGGGGGGGGGGTGTTCTGGGTTCAAATCTGACCTCAGACACTTTCTAACTATGTGAATCTGTATAAAACACTTAATCCCAATTGCTTGACTGTGGACACTTTTCTGACTTGGAACTAATCCTTACTATCAATTCTAAGATGAAAGGAAAGGAAGGAAGGAAGGAAGGAAGGAAGGAAGGAAGGAAGGAAGGAAGGAAGGAAGGAAGGAAGGAAGGAAGGAAGGAAGGAAGGAAGGAAGGAAGGAAGGAAGGAAGGAAGGAAGGAAGGAAGGAAGGAAAGGGAGCAAAGAAGAAATGGAAGATGAATATCTGGGAGATGAGAAACAGGAGGTGAGAAATATTGCTTAGAGAAGACAGAATGATGAAGCCTACTAGAACTGAGCTAACAGGAAGATTTTGCCGCTGTCTTACTTGGTGGGAGCTATGATGATTAGAAGTGTCATTCTTTTGCTGAGAGCTGACAGGTTCTTTGGAAAAGTGCTGAATCCTGCTCCTCATTGTAGAGCTGACTTGGCTCTTCTTCATCATAAACAGTCTAATGGGGAAAAACTCCTAGGGGTACCTGGGCTTCCTTCTACTTCTCTTTGTGGTTTAGGAGGGAGAGAAAAAGTGAGAAAAATGGGCTTTTTCTCCTTTGCTATGAGATAAGGCTTGGCTTTGCTAAGAGCTAATTGGATGAAGTAGAAATCCTTACTAATTAGTGAGTATATTGGGTAAAAGCTGAATATCTATTACCTATCTACAATATAAGAGGGAAAAACTTCCCAGGAGCAGATCATTAGCACTTCTTTGGCTTACAGGAAATGCTTGTCACTGAAAGAGCATAACACTTTCTCAACACCCTCTTAAGGGTAGCTGTATGTTAAGAGTTTGTCACTGCTTCAGATGCTCAAGAAAGAATACTCAAGAAGAGATTTCATTCAGCAAGAGAGATGTGAGAAACAGGATAAGAGCAGATAGTAAGAGAGGCTGTTGGGCTCAGTAAGTGACATATAGTGAAGACTACTCATTAAAAAGGCACAGGACATCAAAAGTCTGACATCTAGAGACATAAGTTGCCTGAGCTCAAGAGTTTCCCTACTTGAAAAGATGCCTCCTTGTGGGATTTCTGTACAAGTGTACCCATTTCCCCCCACAGTGTGCATTTAGTAAATGTTATGATTACTTCTGCTTTTGCTTTCTCTTAAGTAAATATTATAAATATTCTTACTCTATGAGTTCATGCAAACTGAAATGAGCAGACCTAGGAGAATAATTTATACAATGATAACTTTATAGAGAAAAACAACTTTGAAAACCTTTAGAACTCTGATCAAGGAAATGATAGACCATAAGGATGAAGATGAAATATGCCATTCTTGCTTATAGAGAAACGATCAGCTTAAAATGAAGACATATTTTTATTTTTATTTTATTTAATTAATTAATTTGGAGCATTTTGCCATGGTTACAAGATTTATGTTCTTTCCCTGCCCTCCCCCCACCCCACTCCCTCCTGTAGCTGACACACAATTCCTCTGGGTTTTACATGTGCCATTGATCAAGACCCATTTCCACACCACTGATATTTGCACTAGGGTAATCATTTAGAGTCTACATCCCCAATCATATCCCCATCGACCCTTGTGATCAAGCAGTTGTTTTTCTTCTGTGTTTCTATTCCCACAGTTCTTCCTCTGAATGTAGATAGCATTCCTTCTTATAAGTCACTCCGAATTGTCCTGGATCATTGCATTGCTGCTGGTAGAGAAGTTCATTACATTCAATTGTACCACAGTATGTCAGTCTCTGTGTACAATGTTCTCCTGGTTCCATTCCTTTTACTCTGCATCAATTCCTGGAGGTCCTTCCAGTTCAAATGGAATTCCTCCAGTTCATTATTCCTTTGAGTATAATAGTATTTCATCACCAACATATACCACAATTTGTTCAGCCATTCTCCAATTGAAGGGCATCCCCTCATTTTCCAATTTTTGGCCACCACAAAGAGTGCAGCTATGAATATTCTTGTACAAGTCTTTTTCCTTATTATCTCTTTAGGGTACAAACCCAACAGTGCTATAGCTGAATCAAGGGGCGGGCAGTCTTTTAGCACCCTTTGGGCATAGTTCCAAGTTGCCATCCAGAATGGCTGGATCAATTCACAACTCCATCAGCAATGCATTAATGCCCCAACTTTGCCACATCCCCTTCAACATTCATTACTTTCCATAGCTGTCATGTTAATTGATCTGCTGTGTGTGAGATGGTACCTTAGAGTTGTTTTGCTTTGCATTTCTCTGATTATAAGAGATTTAGAACACCTTTTCATGTGCTTTCTAATAGTTTTGATTCCTTTATCTGAAAATTGCCTATTCATGTCCTTTGTCCATTTATCAACTGGGGAATGTCTTAATTTTTTGTACTATCTATTTAGCTCTTAATAAATTTGAGCGATTAGACTTTTGTCAGAGGTTTTTGTTACAAAGATTTTTCCCCAAGAGGCGTATTTTTAGACAATACAAATGTGGGAATTAGTTTTGCCAGACCATGCAGTCTTGTATTGAGATCTTTACATCTCAGGTTTCATTTTTTACCCAGTATGGGAGGGAGGGATAAGGAGAAGGATAGATTTAATTAATAAAACAACAACAAAAGATAATCATTGCCATAAAAGATAAAATGCTATGTGTTTTCAATATAATTTATTGCTTTGCAAAGATGTTGCTCTGAATTAAAATCTAGTCTCTAAACTATACAGCCAAAGAGGAATGCTAAAAATCTATTGCATCATTTTGCTACTTTAAAAAAAAGCATCTCAACTCACTGCCTTGATCATGTAGATCTACTATTGATATTTCTGTTAATGGTAGTGAGTAGAGAATATGTATTATTAAAAAATACAGTGGGTGGAGTCAAGATGGTGGCATAGCAACAGCAAAAGTTCAGACCTCTGAAAACCCTTCCTTACCAATTACAAACTAAAAGCTTCTAGAGGACTAAAAATCAAACCTAAAAACAGGACAGAGCCAAGGAACCCTCCTGCTGGACTCAACTTAAAAGGTACGCTGTCCAAAAGCTTGAATTTGAGAATACTTGGGTTTAAGGGGAAGGAAGAAGGAAGGTCCCAGGACCCCTCCCCCACCTACAGCACTGAGCCTCTAGCGGTAGCTGGAACCTCTGGGCAAGCAAGGGTGCTGGTCTGGAGGGGGTACCTTGTGGGCAAAGCTGTGCCAGGCTCAAAGTGTTGAACACAGGCAGTGGGGAAGCATTTGGAAAAGAAGCACAGAGCTGGCAGCCTAGTTGCAACAGCAGAGACACTTCATATTGCCCCTCCCCCTTCCCGAAGTTTTGGCCTCAGGGCATATCCAACTCTGTAAGACAGCTGGGCTTAATCCCATCAAAGCCTTTAGAGGGCCAAAAGCTTAAGCTCCAACACCCCTTCCCAACAGACTGCACTGAGAGATTTGCTGACTAAGCTCCAAGGATGAAGGCTGACAAAAAAGCCCCAAACCAGAGATTGAACATAAAATGAAAGGAGCAAAAGCGCAGGCAACTGCAGGAAGTAAAGAAGGGGTAATTACAAGCGACAGCTTCTATCCAGGCAATGAACAAAATGCAAATGGAACAGAGAAGGATGAAGGAACAGCAAGAAAAAAACAGAAACTCCAGCAAATTGGATACAGGCTTTGGAAGTACTCAAAATACTATTCAAAACACAATTAAGAGAGGCTGAAGACAACTGGGAAAAGAACTTAAAAAGCAAGATAAGTCATTTGGAAACAGAAAACAGTGTCTTGAAAGCCAAAATTAATCATCTTGAAAATGAGGCAAAGGAAATGAAAAATCAGAAGGAGAAAGATGATCAAAAAGCCAGGGATGAAATCCAGTCTTTAAAAACCAGAATACAACAATTAGAAGCAAGCGACTTCACAAGTCAGCAGGACACTATAAAATAAAATCAAAATAATGAAAAAATTGAGGAAAATACAAAGCACCTCTTTCACAAAACAGAAGATTTAGAAAATGGTTCCAGGAGAGACAACTTAAGAATCATTGGTCTACCAGAAGACCATGACAAAAGAAAAAGCCTGAACATCATACTACAGGAAATTATTCATAAAAACTGCCCCAATATTCTAGAACAAGAGGGAAAAGTTGAGATTGAAGGAATCCACAGATCACCTCCTGTACTTAATCCCCAACTGAGAATACCCAGGAATGTTATAGCCAAATTCAAGAACTTTCAAACCAAGGAAAAAATATTATAAGCTGCTAAGAAGTCATTCAGATACCATGGAATTACAGTGAGGATAACACAGGATCTGGCTGCATCTATACTGAAGGACCAAAAGACATGGAATATGATATTCTGGAAAGCAAGGGAACTAGTTCTACAACCAAGAATCAACTATCCAGTGAAACTGACTATATTCTCACAGGGAAAAGTATGGTCATTTAACAAAATAGAAGAATTTCAAGCATTTGTAAAGAAAAGACCAGACCTGAACAGAAAATTTGATGCCCAAACACAGAAATCAAGAGAATCATCAAAAGGTAATTAAGAAAGGGGGAAAAACAAAAACAAAACAAACTTCTCTTAAGGGAATGAATAAGTTAAAATTATATGTATCCCTACAAGAAAAGAGGATATTGATAACTCTTAAAAATGATTATTATCACCTGGGTAGCTAGAAGAATTATACTTAGAGGGAACAGAGACAAACTGTATAGGATGAAATGACAAGACATAAATATATATGTAGATATATATGCATAAATACACATATATGTGTTTACATATATATATATACAACTAGAGCTAAAAAAAGAGGTTAATACTAAAAGAAAAGGGAAAAGAAATAAAAGGGGGTAAGTTGATATGTCACAAAGAAGCTCATGGTGGGAGGGGGAGAACATCAATACACTTGAAGGGTAAAGAGGTTAGAAATAGGAAATACTCAATTCTTACGTGTATTGAAATTGACTCAAAGAGGGAAGAATAATCCAATACATTGGGGCAGAGAATTGATTTGCACCCTATAGGGAAGTATAAGGGTAACAAATGCACTGGTGGGGAGGGAAGCAGTGAAAGGTAGGAAGAGGGTGGGGGGGTAGTTTAAAAAGACCGTAAAGAAAATAAGAAGGGAATAAGAAGGGAGGGGGGTAGAACAGGAAGTAAAATAAGGGTGGGAATTAGGGGGACTGATTATAAACAAAACATTGATGTAGAAGGAAATAGTGAAATAAGAAAAGTCAGGATTAGGAGTAGAAATCAAAATGCTGGGAAATACACAGCTGGTAATCATAACTCTGATTGTGAATGGAATGAACTCACCTATAAAATTCAAGCGAATAGCAGAGTGGATTAGAAACCAGAACACTACCATATACGGTCTATAAGAAACACACATGAGGAAGGTAGACACACATAGGGTAAAAGTAAGAGGATGGAGCCAAATCTACTGGGCATCAACTGAGAAAAAGAAGGCAGGAGTCACAATCATGATATCTGACAAACCCAAAGTAAAAATAGATCTAGTCAAAAGAGATAGGGAAGGTAATTACATCCTGATAAAAGGCAGAATAGACAATGAGGAAATATCAGTACTCAACATGTATGCACTAAATGGCATAGCATCCAAATTTCTTAAGGAGAAATTAGTGGAGTTCAAGGATGAAATAGATAGAGAAACTATATTAGTGGGAAACCTGAACCTTCCTCTATCAGAACTAGATAAATCAAACGAAAAAATAAATAAGAAAGATGTAAGAGAAGTGAATAAAATCTTAGAAAAATTAGAGTTGGTAGATATGTGGAGAAAAATAAATAGGGACAAAAAGGAATACACCTTCTTTCTGGCAGTATATGGTACATTCACAAAGACTGACCATGTACTAGGGCATAAAAACATTGCAAACAAGTACAAAAGAGCAGAAATAATAAATGCAACCATCTCGGATAACAATGCAATGAAAATAATAGTAAGGTTACATGGAGAGGTAAATAAAAATTAATTGGAAATTAAACAATACGATTCTCCAAAATCAGTTAGTTAAGGAACAAATCATAGAAACAATTAATAATTTCATTGCAGAAAATGACAATGATGAGACATCCTTTCAAAATCTATGGGATGCAGTCAAAGTAATATTCACAGGGAAACTTATGTCCTTGAGTTCATATATTAACAAATTAGGAAGGGCAGAGGTCAATGAATTGGGCATGCAAATTAAAAAACTAGAAAGTAAGCAAACTAAAAATCCTCAGATGAAGAATAAATAAGAGATCCTAAAAATCAAAGGAGAAATCAATAAAATTGAAAGTAAAGAACTTTTGATTTAATAAACAAGACTAGAAGCTGGTACTTTGAAAAAACAAATGAAATAGACAAAGAATTGGTCAACCTAATTTTAAAAAGGAAAGAAGAAAACCAAATTGACAGTATCCAAGATGAAAAGGGAGACCTCACCTCTAATGAAGAGGAAATTAAGGCAATCATTAAAAATTATTATTCCCAATTATATGGCAATAAATACGGCAACCCAGGTGATATGGATGAATATTTATAAAAAAATATAAATTACCTAAACTAACAGAGGAAGAAATAGACTATCTAAACAACCCCATATCAGAAAAAGAAATTGAACAAGCCATCAAAGAACTCCCTAAGAAAAAATCCCCAGGTCCAAATATTCTATCAAATATTCAAAGAACAACTAATCCCAATATTATACAAACTGTTTGACAGAATAAGCAAAGAAGGAGTTCTACCAAATTCCTTTTATGACACAAGTCTGGTACTGATTTCAAAGCCAGGTAGATCAAAAACAGAGAAAGAAAACTACAGACCAATCTCCTTAATGAATATAGATGCAAAAATCTTAAATAGGATACTAGCAAAAAGACTCCAGCAAGTGATCACATGGGTTATTCACTATGACCAGGTAGGATTCATATCAGGAATGCAAGGATGGTTTAATATTAGGAAAACCATCCACATAATTGACCATATTAACAAGCAAACCAACAAAAATCACATGATTATCTCAATAGATACAGAAAAAGTCTTTGACAAAATATAACACTCATTCCTATTGAAAACCCTAGAAAGCATAGTAACAGAAGGGCCTTTCCTAAAAATAATAAACAGTATATATCTAAAACCATCAGCAAACATCATCTGCAATGGGGATAAACTAGAAGCCTTCCAAATAAGATCAGGAGTGAAGCAAGGATGCCCATTATTACCTCTATTATTTAACATTGCACTAGAAACACTAGCTGTAGCATTTAGAGAA
The DNA here is from genome assembly GCF_027887165.1 of Monodelphis domestica. Taxonomy (NCBI): domain Eukaryota; kingdom Metazoa; phylum Chordata; class Mammalia; order Didelphimorphia; family Didelphidae; genus Monodelphis; species Monodelphis domestica. Next base: position 424,334,688 of record NC_077229.1, read on the forward strand.
GAAAAAGAAATTGAAGGTATTAAAATAAGCAATGAGGAGACCAAGCTATCACTCTTTGTGGATGATATGATGGTCTATTTAAAGAATCCTAGAGAATCAACTAAAAAACTAGTCAAAATAATCAACTTTAGCAAAGTTTCAGGATACAAAATAAACCCACATAAGTCATCAGCATTTCTATATATTTCCAAAGCATCTCAGCAGCAAGAATTAGAAAGAGAAATTCCATTTAAAATCACCCTAGTCAATATAAAATACTTGGGAATCTATCTGCCAAGACAAACACAGGAACTATATGAACACAACTACAAAACACATTCACAATTAAAACTAGATCTAAACAATTGGAAAAACACCAATTACTCATGAGTAGGATGAGCTAACATAATAAAAATGACAGTCCTATCCAAATTAATTTACTTATTTAGCGCCATACCCATTGAACTACCAAAAAACTTTTTTACTGAATTAGAAAAAAAAAACATAACAAAGTTCATTTGGAAGAACAAAAGATCAAGGATATCCAGGGAAATCATGAAAAAAAAATGCAAAGGAAGGAGGACTTGCAGTCCCAGATCTCAAACTATACTATAAAGCAGTGATCATCAAAACAATTTGGTACTGGCTAAGAGACAGAAAGGAGGATCAATGGAATATACTCAGGGTAAATGACCTCAGCAAGACAGTCTATGATAAGCCCAAAGATCCCAGTTTTGGGGACCAAAACCCACTATTTGATAAAAACTGCTGGGAAAATTGGAAGACAGTATGGGAGAGATTAGACTTGTACAAGAATATTCATAGCTGTGCTCTTTGTGGTGGCAAAAAAATTGGAAAATGGGGGAATGCCCTTCAATTGGGGAATGGCTCAACAAATTGTGGTATATGTTGGTGATGGAATACTATTGTGCTCAAAGGAATAATAAAGTGGAGGAATTCCATGTGAACTGGAATGACCTCCAGGAATTGATGCAGAGTGAAAGAAGCAGAACCAGGAGAACATTGTACACAGAGATTGATACACTGTGGTACAATCGAACGTAATGGATTTCTCCATTAGTGGCAATGCAGTGATCCTGAACAACCTGGAGGGATCTATAAGAAAGAACACTATCCACATTCAGAGGAAAAACTGTGGGAATAGAAGCACAGAAGAAAAACAACTGCTTGATTACTTGGTTCAAGGGTACATGGCTGGGGATGTAGACTCTAAATGATCCTAATGCAAACACCAACAATATGGAAATAGGTTCTGATCAAGGACACATGTAATACCCTTTGAAATTGTGTGTTGGGGCGGGAAGGGGGGGGGTCGGGGGGGGAGGGAAAGAATATGATTCTTGTAACCAAGGAATAATGTTATAAATTGACTAAATAAATAACTTACAATGAAAAAAAAATGCATCATCTTTAAAAGAGACATTATTTGTATTTTTAAATCATTCTATTCCTAGGACATGTGCTAAATAAACTGAACAGTCAATAATGTTATGGGGACTGATTTTGTGTAAATTGTAAGTACGCTGCTGGACCGACCTCAGAAGCTATGTTGCTGTGTAATACAAGTGTACATTGCTTTCTCTTCCCTGTGTCTACCGTCTGCTTTTCCTCCCCTACATTCCAAAGATATCCCTACGAGTGAAGTTTGAGTTTTAACCCAATGGTTAACTCTATATACTTCTCTAAGGATATTACCCTGACCTGCCAAAATAGATGAAAATACCATGAGCAGTCATTCTCTTCCCAAGGAGAGAGAGAGTGTACCTGGATGTATCTTGCGATCAGTGATATTCCTAGAATACACTGCTCACATGAGTGGGTCTGATGCCACCCTTGGTCTACACTGATATACTCTTTATATGTGGTGGGGAACACTAGAAGATGTCATAGTACAACTGCTCTACACAATCTCTGTTCTCATTCCACACTTCCACCAAAACGACATTCATTCACTTCAACCATTGTTTTCCTGAAGATCTCTCTCTCTCTCTCTCTCTCTCTCTCTCTCTCTCTCTCTCTCTCTCTCTCTCTCTCTCTCTCTCTCTCTCTCTCTCTCTCTCTCTCTCTCTCTGCCATAATTGCAAAACTGTGATCTTGTCTATTTAATAATGTACCCACATATCAGAGACTCATGACCCGACCCTGCATAGCTTCTCTTGGATGATAGCTGACACCTGGAAAAACATACGGGACTCCCAATTTACAGAGACCATCTTCTCCCTAGTAAATACATGGTTGACAAACAGAAAGTCTTATTACAACAAGGAAAAAAATAAAACAAACTTCCTAAATGAAAAGTCATTTATCCTCAAATTATAAATAAACCCTGAGGGCTTGTTACCATCCAGAGCATGAAGGATTCCCTGGCCAAAGTCCCATCTTGTCCCAATGCTTTTTGCTGGTTCCTGATGGTGAATGTATATAGTTTTTTCTCTTTCTTAAGCAATGTCTCCCATTCCTCATGGCTCTTCCTGATTCAGTAGTCTACAAATTTATCAGACAAGGTAAAGGTGATTCTCTACAGTTCTCCAGCCTTTCAATACAATTTCTCCCAGGTAAAAGAGAAAAAGTCTTCAGGATACACTCTGTCTATCTCCACTCTCTACTGGTGATCAGTCTCACCCATGGCCTTTGAGCCCATCCCATTCATTTTTCCCAATCACCCAAGTGACTGAAGGAGGGAGAAGGAAAAAATATTTCAGCATCCACTCTGAGTAGACTATGGCTAAAGCTAAACTTGGGCTAAGATCCCAAAATGGAGAACAATTGTTAAAGGTTCTATTGATAAGAAACTTGTTTATGGTGTTATTTTATGAAAAATAGCTACGTGTGAGTATAAACTAGACCTTTGGAATTTAACTATTATTCTGTGAAAATAAACTAGTAGATTTGGATCCTCAATAGAAAAAGACATTTGTGTAATTCACATGTACCTAGAAAATACAAATTCATGACTTCTTACTGACAGATAGTAATAATTAGGACAAACTGAAGAAGATCTCAATTAGAATAAACAAATTATTAGAGTGGCTTCTAGAACTATAAACATGATCCTAATTCATAAATCCGCTAATCCTTGTTTCTTCTTATCCTAATGTAAATACTAGCTACGAGATATCCTTAATGTGTTCTCAGGTTTAAGGAAATACTTTTTACTCTAATATTCCCACTTCCTGAAAAATCTTAGGTTGTTATTCTCTTAAGTCCATCAAGCAAAATGTTTTCTGATATTTGATAGCTGAGCAGTTGACCTAGCAAAATAAGCAGCATCTCTCACGCATTCACTGGAGATCTGTGTAGATTTGTTTTTAAAGAAAGTAATGTAAGCACATGTGTGTTTAATAGACTTCGCTACAAATGATTTTTTGCCCCCATATAAATTACTCAGGCAAATTGGACTGCTCAAAAAAGATTCCATTAATAGTGAGACTCCTGCTGCCTGGTACATTGGCCAGTTTGTACGTGTGTTGAAGTTACATAAATTACTGCCTCTATGTGCTTATACTGTAACTCTAAGATGATGGTCTCCATGGACCCATGGACGTTTGCTGATGAAGTCAAAATTTGTTCCAAGCCAAGGGAAAAAAAAACTTACTCCCTAACCTCCCGGGAGATTGTTTTTGTCTGCATTAAAAAAACCATTTGGGGCCCATTTGAGATTATAACCCTGGAGTTCACATAATATGTGTGTGTTGGTGGAGGAGGAGGGGAGTGCCTGTGTTTGCTGAAGTGTATGATACAGACCTCTACATGTGTGTTTGGAAAACCCCTGGTTGTCACAGTAGAGAAGGGTAGGAGAAATAAAGACAAGGGGAACAAGAGAGGAAATAATAGCTAGGCACGAATGGGAGTTTTGTAACAAACGGGGCCCCTTACAGTTAGGCAATCTCAGTTGAAATTTAGAATCACATAATAGCTAGCTCTGAGAACAAGAGGGCAGCCAGGATGTACAGTGGTTAGAGCACCAAGTCTAGATTCAGGAAGATTTCCAGAGTTCAAATCTAGCCTCAGGCACTTACTAGCTGTGTGTCCATGGGCAAGTCATTTAACCTTGGTGGCTTCCATTTCCTCATCTATATAATGAACTTGCAGAGGAAATGGCCAACCATTCCAAGAAAACCCCAAATGGGGTCACAAAGAATCAGACACAACTGAAAACAACTGAACAACAACAATAAATGTGACCAAGAGGGAGCACATGATAGTGAACAAGAGCTTTGGATTTGTAGTCAGAGGATCTGGTTCAAATCCCACCTTTGCTACTTGCTAGCTATGTGACCTTTAATAAGTCATTCATCTGACTGGGTCTGAATTTGCTCATCTGTAAAATGAGGGATTGCAGAGGATGATACTTACAGTTGCTTCCAATTTTGAATTTTATGATCTTAAGTTATTTAATCTCTTTGAGCCTCAGTCTCAGCCATCTACAAAATGGTGATAATAAGATTTTGCCCTTACCCACTGCAGAGCAGCTGTGGAAAAATCACTTTTATAAAGTTCTTTACTTGTTCTCCAGAAAGCAGCTCCTCTCAACCCCTCAAGGGCTACTTTGGACTTGCACTAGCTGGCTAAAATCCTAAGAATTGATCTTGGGATCAGTTTCTCTCTCTAACTCTTCCTTAGCTGCAGAGTAAAACTCTAGAGAAATCTCTAAAATGAAGTATGTATAGACTTTTGTTGCACAAGGCTGAGAGGGGCTCCACTGGTAAAGGTACTCAGGGTATAATATGGGTACCAAGTATGGGACGACCTTTATCTTCTCTGCAATAGAAATTGCATAAGATGCAAAGGACTTTCAACTACACCTTAACAAATAACAGGAAACAAAACATTCAAATAAACTATTACTCTCATTAGATACCTGGGAAAATAAAGATACTTTTCACTGAATAAATATTCTAGGCTCTTTGGTGAACTCATAATATTATGGATGATTGTCAAAATTCAGATCCTCTGGTTTGCCATAGTGTGGCGTTTAGTCCTTCAGCTAAAGGTTCCTCCCATTGGTGGTCGGTCCTCTTCTTTTCTTTTTTTGGTTAAACATTATTTTATTTGGTCATTTCCAAACATTATTCATTGGAGACAAAGATCATTTTATTTTCCTCTCCCCCTCCCACCACCTCTCCCCCAGCCGACGCATGATTCCACTGGGTATCACATGTGTTCTTGATTCGAACCCATTTCCATGTTGTTGGTATTTGCATTAGAGTGTTCATTTAGAGTCTCTCCTCAAACATGTCCCCTCAACCCCTGTAGTCAAGCTATAGCCTTAGCTCGGTGTTTTTACTCCCACAGTTTGTCCTCTGAATGTGAATAGTGTTTTTTAGATCCCTGCAGATTGTTCAGGGACATTGCATTGACACTAATGGAGAAGTCCATTACATTTGATTGTACCACAGTGTATCAGTCTCTGTGTACAATGTTCTGGTTCTGCTCCTCTCGCTCTGCATCACTTCCTGGAGGTTGTTCCGGTCTCCAGTACTCTTCTCTAAGCAGCAGTCTGATAAGGAAGTCTTCTATCTCTGGCTGGCTGGTGCCTGACCCTAAAGCTCAGAAGTTCTCAGATTTTCAGATAAGACCCAAGGTGGCTGGGAATGTTCATTCTTAGCCTCAAACGTCTGACCTCTGATCAGAAAACAGAAAAGTAGAAGACTCTAGGAGATGGAAAGGCCATGAACTCCTTTCTCAGGTCACATACAAGCATATGTCTCTCATTGTCAGGTAGACTACTCTAAGGTCCTATTGCTGCTCTTGCTGGAGGAGGACGAGAAATCCTCTTCCTCCATCCTTACTGCTCTACCATCTGTAAGTATAAAGAAGAGAGGATGTGAAATGAAAAAGAAAAAGTGAAGCCATTTCACAGATCAGTCTTTGATCTTTGACAAGAATCTCAGCCCACAAATCATTAGGAAGCAACCTGAGCCACTGAGGACCAACCCTGTCCCCCGGTAAGGAGGGAAGGAACATCCAGAAGTGGGGGCACATTTCTAACTCTACAGGTGTGGGGACGGGTGGTTAATGGATACTTCAGTGGGTCCTTGGGCAGTCCTAAAAGCATCAATTCCCTTCTGTGCTCTAGCAGCTAGGAAAAAAAGTCAATTTTAAAATGTTAGGTTGATGCAGAGTGAAAGGAACAGAACCAAGTGAACATTGTACACAGAGGCACATACATACACAGAGGTACACAGTGCCACATACACTGTGGCACAACTGAATGTAATGGATCTCTCTACTAGCAGCAATGCAATGATCCAGGACAATTCTGAGGGATCTACAAGAAAGAGCACTATCCACATTCAGAGGAAGAACTGTGGGAGTAGAAACACAGAAGAAAAACATATGACTCATCACATGGGTCGATGGGGATATGATTGGGGATGTAGACTCTAAATGAACATCCTAGTGCAAATATCAATAATATGGAAATAGGTCTTGATCAATGACACATATAAACCCAGTGGAATTGTGCATTGGCTATGGGAGGATGGGAGGAGGTGAAGGAAAGAACATGAATCATGGAACCATGGGAAAATATTCTAAATTAATTAATTAAATAAAATTTTTCAAATCAAAATGTTAGGCAATCCAATTTAACAAGTATTTATTCCATCTACTGTGTGCCAGAAACTCCACTATGTGTCGAAGCTATAAATTTAAAAAAAAAATCTACTTCTGCCCTCAAAGAGCTTACATTCTAACAAGGGAGACAGTATGTTGTTACTTAATTGCGTCCAAATCTTTGCAACCTCATCTGGGCTTTTCCTAGCAAATATACTGGAGTTGTGTTTGTTTTTTTTCCACATTTGGAAAACTCGACCTTTATTACCTGCCTATTGGAGGAGATTAAAATTGCCTTCAATGAAGTTCATATACTAGTGTAAAATCTGTTTCTCCTTATCCCCTTGAAATGTACAAACCCCAAGTGATTATAGAAAACCCCAAAAGATATTAATAATAAAGACATCTAACCCAGGGGTCAGGTTCATTCCCTCCCACCCCTCACCATCCTTGTCCCCACCCCTCCACTCCACTAAACTAAAATATTTACTCCAAAGAAACTTACAGACTCAGGTAAGCATTATCTATATAGCACAGGAGCAGGGGATGGGGGAGATGAAGAAAACTATCAAGAAATAGGGATTAATGAATCCCCAAGTCCAGTATATTAGGAGTTGGGAAAGATAAAGGGACAGAGCCCAGGGACAATGCCAGTATTTTTACCTTTTCTACTTCATTTTACAGATGGGGAAACTGAGGCAAACAAAGTTAAGTGACTTGTCCATGCTCATACAACTGGTAAGTGTCTGAGATTATATTTAAACTCAGGTCTCCCTGACTTCAGGCCCAACACTTTATCCACTCTGCCACCTACCTGCCCAATACAATATTTTTAACCATTATTTTTAGCTCTCATCACTGTATGTATAAAACATTTTGGATATTGTGGAGATGTAATGATGGGATGCTAGAAGACCACCCCCTAACGGGCACCTGAGCAATGAGTCATCAAAGGGAAATGAATGGGAGAGTGTGAGCTGGTCTTTCTTTCCTTCCTTCCTTCCTTCTTTCCTTCCTTCCTTCCTTCCTTCCTTCCTTCTTCTTTCTTTCTTTCTTTCTTTCTTTCTTTCTTTCTTTCTTTCTTTCTTTCTTTCTTTCTTTCTTTCTTTCTTTCTTTCTTTCTTTTTCTTTCTTTCTTTCTTTCTTTCTTTCTTTCTTTCTTTCTTTCTTTCTTTCTTTCTTTCTTTCTTTCTTTCTTTCTTTCTTTCTTTCTTTCTTTCCTCTTCCTTCTTTCCTTCCTTCCTTCCTTCTTTCTTTCTTTCTTTCTTTCTTTCTTTCTTTCTTTCTTTCTTTCTTTCTTTCTTTCTTTCTTTCTTTCTTTCTTTCTTTCTTTCTTTCTTTCTTTCTTTCTTTCTTTCTTTCTTCCTTTCTTTCTTTCTTCCTTTCTTTCTTTCCTTCCTTCCTTCTTTCCTTCCTTCCTTCTTTCTTTCTTTCTTTCTTTCTTTCTTTCTTTCTTTCTTTCTTTCTTTCTTTCTTTCTTTCTTTCTTTCTTTCTTTCTTTCTTTCTTTCTTTCTTTCTTTCTTTCTTTCTTTCTTTCTTTCTTTCTTTCTTTCTTTCTTTCCTTCTTTCTTTTTTTTAAACCCTCACCATCCATCTTAGAATCAATCCTTTTCCAAGGCAGAAGAGTGGTAAGGGTTCGGCAATGGGGGTTAAGTGACTTGCCCAGAGTCACACAGCTGGGAAGTGTCTGAGGTCAGATTTGAACCCAGGACTTCCCATCTCTAGGCCTGGCTCTCAAACCACTGAGCTACCCAACTGTCCCTGAGCTGGTCTTCTAATGAAGACACAGGTGTTTACCAAGGACAATAGTAGTAGCTCACATTTCTATACACAAAGTCCCTCTTCTCCCTCCCATTATAACTCTGGTCATCTCTGGGACAAGTGAGCTGAGAGTTAGAGATACTTTTAGACAGGGAAAAAATGGAATTTGGAATGTGTTCATTGTGAAAAGGGAGATACATGTATACCCAGTGGAATTGCTCATCAGCTCAGGGAGGAGGAGAGGGAAAGGACAAGAATCTTGTAACCATGGAAAAATATTCTAATTTAATTAATTATTTTTTAAAAAAGAAGAAGAAAAGAGAATCTCCTTTTGGCAAAGGAGAAGAAACTTAGTAAAGAGGAGCTCAAGGAACAAAGGATCCCGGATGCTAGAGCTGGAAGGGAGCTCAGAGGCCATAGACTCAGATTTATACGCTTCTTGAGAACAGGGCTTGACTTTTTCTTTTCTTTGTATTCTCAGTGCTTTTTAGCACATTGCCAGGCACACAATAGACATTTAATAAAAATTTATTGAGGGGACTGATTGATAGTCTCATTCTTTCATTTTACAGACCAGAAATTATTTGCTCAAGGTCACACAGCTAAGCAAGCATCAGAGGCAGATTTCAACCTGTGTGATCAGATTTCAGAGCCAGAATTCCTCCCCATCTACCAAGCTGCCTCCAATTACAGCTCTCATTTATATACTATTTTATACAAAAAGGGCATCCCTCACAACTTTAGCCCCCTAAAGTAGGTTGTTGTTCAGATGTTTTAGTCATATCTGATTCTTCAAATAGGTAGGAAAAGTAGTATCATCTCCTTTTTTATTTATTATAATCCCTTGATGAGGGATTTTATAAATAAATATATAAATCTATAATATTAGAATTATATAATCCCCAGATGAAGCATCTCAAAGTTAGAAAGGACACATGTTTTCTCCAAGGTCACACGATGATTAAGTGCAAGGGTGGAATTCAGTCCTGGGTCTTCTGATTCTAGGTTCAATTGCATTTCCATTGTCCATGCTGTCAACCATTGAGACAAGAATCACTAGATCAAGATGGTAATCTAAGTTAATTCACAACTTCATTCAAAGGTCAAATTAGCCATAATCAATGGCTAGCAAATATGATTCAACAGAACAAAAACACCATTTGGATAGAAAGAAATGAGCTAGGGACTAGGGAAGGATTTCTGGCATTATTTGGGATCATGCAGATGTCCCAGGAAGGAGAAAAAGATGTAATTACAAGCTCAGAGGAGGATGGCCTGAAATTTAACAGAAGAGTCTTTGGGTTTGGGTACGGAACTTTCTTCTACAACCAGGGTTCTTGAGACAATCAGATTATAATAATCTATTAAATGATGAGTTTGGAAATTCCTTGAGGATAGGAACCATATTCACTTTTCCCAAGGATATTACCTTGCATACTGAAATGTCCATTGGATTGAAATGGGTTATCTTTGGTAGAATGAGAAGAATAATGACTGGAGGGAGAGGGTGGACATAGGTTCAGATCCTGGACTCAGATATTTACTTATATGTGCGATATTGGACAAGTCACTGATCTTCCCTAGGTTTCAGTTTCTTCATCTGTAAAATAAGGTGCTTGGAACAGATGATTTCTGAAGTCCCTGGTAGCTCTATATCTATGATCCTATAATCTGTACCATTCAAATCAGTCTATAGCTAGATTATAATTTCTTTAGGATAAAAACTCAGCTCAATAAACTCTTTTGTTTATATGCTTTTGAAATTTATTTTGTTTTTCCTTAGTTTACTAGTGTAATTTATGTGGCAATTTAGTCTCAGCCTTTGATATAATTAATTGGATTTGTTTTGGAAGCAGCTTTCAAAAATCTCTAGGGCTTGAGTTTACAGTGTGAAAGAGAACGGGAGGAGACAAGTGCCCCTAGAGACCAAAATGGTGCTAGCAAGAGTTATCAGTACTACCAAGGTGGAAGCTGGGAACCTGGGATTAAATGGTGAAAATTCAGACTAGAGAGGGATAGAGCTCAGGGGAAACCATTTATCTTTTTATGGTGAATAACTGAATTCATAGCTGACGGGGTAATTTATATTCTGATTATGACCATACTTCTGGCAGCCAAAGACATTTGGTAATCCTAAAATTTTCATGATTTGACTCCAGCCTACCTGTCCAGACATTTCCCATGATTCTTTGGTGTAGTCTATGTTCCAGGCAAACTGGCCAATGGACTATGACCTCAGCATCTCTTCTCCTCCCTCTGTTTCTTTTTCTGGAAACCTCACCTCTGCTCCTTAGAATTCTTACTTTCCTTCAAGAATTAACTAAATTGATGCAGCTAGAGAGTTGAGTGGATATAGAGCTAGGCTTGAGTTGGGAGGTGCCGGGTTCCTCTCTGGCCTCAGATATTTCCTAACTGTGCCATCCTAGGCAAGTCCATTGCTAGGACAGCCATTCCATACACTTGAGCCAGTCACTTGTGTTGGCTGCATGAGGAGCATTACTCTTTCCTGGATGTCAGATAGAAGACATCAATCACTTTCTGTGGGCAAGCTCATTGCTCTCACAGGCATGTTTTATTTCCCCAGGCTGACTCTCTAAATCACACTCTAGAAGATTGGGGTTTTCTGACCCAGTTCTAAATTTTTGCCATTCTAGGAAGTCATTGTAAGCCTCACCTATGGCTTGTAACCTTAAGAAAAGATCATTCTATGAAGACTTGTGGAATGTGATAGAATGCAGAGAAGAAAGGAACTTAACATGCTCCCAACTGCTTCTTTGACAGTGGGGTTAACCAGAGTGGCTAAGTGATTTATCCAGTTATTTATGAAACAGGTCCCAGGGTACGTCTGGGGCTGGCCACAAAGGTACTACTTGTATTTTTTTATAGCTTGAGAAAAGAAACAAACTCCAAATCAGTTCTGGAGAGTGGGATTTTTCTCTATTTCACAAACAGATTTAAGGATTTCTCCTCCTCATCATCTCTGTTCCTTTTTAATCTTACTCTGTCTCTGTCTCTCAGAGCACAAAGAGCACAAGTAACTGAGACATGAGAGAGAGAGAGAGAGAGAGAGAGAGAGCCACAGAGATGGAGAGACAGAAAGGACAAGTCGAGGAGAAAGGAATGTGGTAGTTTCTCCCCCCAGATGCATGGAGTCAGTGTTGGAGACATCTGTAGATCTCTTCTTTAAGTTCTTGCTTCTTTCTTCTCCCTATTGAGAAAGCCTCAGACCTCTTACTATAAAGCTTACGTGCTGCCCTCTAGAACTTGAATTAGCTTCCTCCCAAACATGTATATATGCATGTATGTATGATCCCCAGGGTCTTTTTGACCTGATCAAACTTTGCTAGTGAGCTATTATATACAGATAATGAGGAACAGAATGAACTGGTACCCTCTGATGCCAGATCCAATGCTCTTCTCAAGCCTAACTTCTTAGGAAGAAATTTTGTGGGCCATGGAATTTCTTTTTTGGTTTTTGAATCAAATAGCATTATGTGACTTGCCCAAGGTCACACAGCCTTGTCTGAGATTGGATTTGAACTAGTGATGAAGAGTCTTTCTGACTCCAGATCCAGCACTTTATGTACTATGGTGCCACATAGTTGCTCTAGACGTAGAACTTGTTGATGGGCCTCGAATCTATAGAGAGGAACAAATTCTCTCTTTGGTCAGCTATCTAGTTTTATGTGAAGCCATTTGTTAGACAACCAGGATCCTTCACAAACAAGACAATAGGGTTTACCTTAACCAGGCAAGAACATTTTTTAAATTATATTTTATTTTGGGGAGCATCTAGGAGACTCAGTGAATTGAAAGCCAGGCCTATCTGGCCTCAGATACTTCGTAGCTGTGTGATTCTGAGCAAGTCACTTAACCCCCATTGCCTAGTCCTTACTGCCCTTATGTCTTGGACCAAATACACAGTATTAATTGTAAATTGGAAGATAAGGGTTTAAAAATAATACTATTTTCCCCTCCAATTATATGTAAAAACAATTTTTAATATTCATTATTCTTAAGCTTTGAGTTCCAAAATCTCTCCCTCAATTTCACCCTCCTTCCCTCCCTACTACCCTTCCCTTGTCCTTGTGACAGTAAGCAATATAATATCAATTTTACATGTGCAATCATGTAAAACATGTTTTCCATATTAGTCATTTTATGGAAGAGATCTCAAATTAAAAAAGAAGAAAGAAGAAGCAGAGGTGGAAGAAGGAAGAAGAAGAAGGAAGAAGAAGAAGGAAGAAGAAGAAGAAGAAGAAGAAGAAGAAGAAGAAGAAGAAGAAGAAGAAGAAGAAGAAAGAAAGAAAGAAAGAAAGAAAGAAAGAAAGAAAGAAAGAAAGAAAGAAAGAAAGAAAGAAAGAAAGAAAGAAAGAAAGAAAGAAAGAAAGAAAGAAAGAAAGAAAGAAAGAAAGAAAGAAAGAAAGAAAGAAAGAAAGAAAGAAAGAGGATGGTTTCGATTTCTTCATCTGAAAATTCAGGCAAGAATATTTCAGGCTGGCAGAGTTCTGCTTTCAGACAGGGATAGGTCTTGATCAAACAACCCTAAATAGACCAAGGTGAAAGGTCCGTAGTCACAAGGAAAACTCTGATGGAGTCACTTTTTTTTTTTGGTAAAAAATAGTGTCATTTAGTAAATAGCATATGAGGCTTGGTATGAGGAAAAGGAAAGTTCAGATCCCACCACTAACATAATGTATGGCCACTGGCAAATTGCTAAGTTTCCTCATTTTTAAAATGGTATAGTAGTACTTCTATGAATTGATCATTAATTTATGAAATTATGGAATGGCAGCAGGCATTCCCAGTTTTTTGATTACTTACTGAGACAGACCATGATTAGCAGTGGGAAATGTGGCTCTAATCATACTTTAATTAAACACAGAATTCAAGAGGGCAAAAAGCCCATAAAGACGGAGATAAACAGCAAAAGTAGTGAAGAGGCTTGTGGATGGGGAAAAGAAAGGTGAAGGAAGGTAGTTAGGGGAAGAGGATGCAGAGGGTTATCACTCACATAACCATGAGTTGGGAGCACTAGGTAGCTTGGACCTTTAGGAGATCAACAGGAATTTGAGGTCTCGTTTTCATAGGATTTTTAGCAAACATTTTTTTTATTTTTTTTTAAATATATTTTATTTGATCATTTCCAAGCATTATTCGTTAAAGACATAGATCATTTTCTTTTCCTCCCCCCCAACCCCCATAGCCGACGCGTAAGTCCACTGGGCATTAGATGTTTTCTTGATTTGAACCCATTGCTTTGTTGATAGTATTTGCATTAGAGTGTTCATTTAGAGTCTATCCTCTGTCATGTCCCCTCAACCTCTGTATTCAGGCAGTTGCTTTTTCTCAGTGTTTCCACTCCCATAGTTTATCCTTTGCTTATGAATGGTGTTTTTTTCTCCTGGATCCCTGCAAGTTGTTCAGGGACATTACACCGCCACTAATGGAGAAGTCCATTACGTTCGATTATACCACAGTGTGTTTGTCTCTGTGTACAATGTTCTCCTGGTTCTGCTCCTCTCGCTCTGCATCACTTCCTGGAGGTTGTTCCAGTCTCCATGGAATTCTTCCACTTTATTATTCCTTTTAGCTCAATAGTACTCCATCACCAACATATACCACAGTTTGTTCAGCCATTCCCCAATTGATGGGCATCCCCTCGTTTTCCAGTTTTGGGCCACCACAAAGAGCGCAGCTATGAATATTTTTATACAAGTCTTTGTGTCCATTATCTCTTTGGGGTACAGACCCAGCAGTGCTATGGCTGGGTCATAGGATTTTTAAAGGAAACATTGACTCTCATCTGAGGTTCATTCATTAACCAAATCGTTTCAAAGTAATCAGTAAAACTTCAAAGTTACATTGCAAAGTTATTTCAGCACCTTTTTGATGTTCTGCTGATAGGAACTGTGAAAGTCTATAATATGTCTGGAATTTACATATCACAAAACCAGAACCCTGAAAAGCAGTGCTTAGATGGTTTCTCCTCATTCAGCACATATTACCAGGATGTACATTTGGGTTAATATATGAAACGATTTGTAAATTATGCTCCTTTGATCCAAGGGACAGCTTGTACATGACTTCCAGGTTCCTCTTTGTAATCTTATTTCCTATTATTGCCCTTTTATGTTGGCTACTTATAAACTTATTATACTGATTTAAAACAGAGGGGAGAGTGTAGGGGACCAAAATAAAATAGAACTTGACAGCTAGGTGGCTCAGTGGAGAGGGCATTGGGCCTGGAGTCAGGTAGAATTGAGTTCAACTCCAGCTTCAGACACTGTCTAGCTGTGTGACCCTATACAAGTCACTTACCCCTGTTTTTCTCAGTTTCCTGATCTATGAATAAGCTGGAGAAGGAAATGGCAAACCACTTCAGGATCTTTACCAAGAAAGCACCAAGTGGGGTTACAAAGAATCGAACAAGACTGAAACAACCAAACAACAACAAAAGTACTCAACCCACATGGTTGATGTCAAATAATATATATGTAAGGTGCTTTGCAAACTGTAACAAGTAGACAGGTAGTTGCCAGGTAGTTAGTTAGCTAGAGATATATCCAGGGAAATAGATAGATCTGTGATGGGTGACAGATAGATAGATAGACAGATGGACAGATAGGTACATGCATACATAGAGAGATACATAGATCAATAGATGGACAGACAAGTAGATTAGATAGCCAGCCAGCCAGGCAGATAGACAGACAGGTAGATAAGTGAAATAGAGAGAGAGAGAGAGAGAGAGAGAGAGAGAGAGAGAGAGAGAGAGAGAGAGAGAGAGATGAAATTGAGAGACAGACAGACAGATAGATGGACAGACAGACAGATACATAGATACATAGACAGATAGAATGATGAAATAGACAGAGAGAAATTAAATAGAGAGAGATAGAATAGATAGATAGACAGAGATAGATGAAATAGAGACCGAAAGATGGAATAGATAGATCAGACAGATAGACAGAGAGATGAAATAGAGATGGACAGATAGAATAGATACATCAAACAGATAAATAGATAAACAGATAGAGATGAAATAGAGACTGATAGATAGAATAGATAGACAGATAGATAGATAGAGAAATAGAGATAGATGAAATAGAGACAGATAGAATAGATAGATCAGACAGAATAGATAGATCAGACAGAATAGATAGATCAGACAGATACACAGAGAGAGAGAGAGAGAGAGAGATGAAATAGAGACAGATAGAATATATATCAGACAGACAGACAGATAGATAGAGATAGATAGATAGATAGATAGATAGATAGATAGATAGATAGATAGATAGATATGAAATAGAGACTGACAGATAGAATAGATAGATCAGACAGACAGATAGATAGAGAAATAGAGAGATGAAATAGAGACACAGATAGAATAGATAGATCAGACAGATAGACAGACAGACAGATAGATAGATAGATAGATAGATAGATAGACAGACAGACAGACAGACAGAATGGCTCCTGGTGTTGTGGTAGATTGTGCTTAAGTTTCTCCTTCCTTCCTAAAACCTTGTTGTCCCTGGCTTATTTGGTACAGCTCTGCTGTGGTAGCCCGTGCTAAGCTGTGCTTGCAGCCAAGACATCTCACCTGGGATTCTGCTTTGTCTTGTTCTACTGCCATGACCTATGTTATCTCACTGGGCCCTGCCTGCTTCGCTGTGGCATCTTGTCAATCTGCCCAGCCTGACCCAGAAGAGGGCTCGTGTTTGCTCGGCTATGTGCTTCACATTTTAGGAAGGGCCATCAAGAAGCTGGAGAATGTCAGGAGGATATTAACCAGGTGAGGAAAAGACAAGAACAAGCCAAGCGAGTGCTGATTGAAGAAACTGGAGATGGTTAACCTGAACAAAAGGGACAGGAAGAGCTATTTCCAAATAGTTGAAGACTTCCCACTTGGAAAAAAGAACTAAAATAAGTTTGGTCCCAAAAGGAAAGGAAGACCAACACACATGCACTTTTGTTGTTGCTGACTCTGTGGCCCCATGGACCATGGACCATAGCTCTCGATGGGGTTTTCTTGGCAAGGAAATTGGAATGGTTTGCCATTTCCTTCTCCAGGGGATCCTTTTGTCAAGCAATCAGAATTTAAGTGATTTACCCAGTGACCCACAGATAAAAAAAAGTCTAAGGCCAGATTTGAAATCGGGTCTTCCTGATTCCAGACCCAGTGCTCTGTTTATTGAGCCACAGCTGCCTCCTACCTATGTTACTGAGGGCAGATTCAGCTCAACAGAAGAAAAGCCTTTCCAGTAACTGATAAAATGTGAGCTTCTTGTGAACAAGGACTATTTTGCTTTTATCTCTATAGCCTCAGAGCCTAGAATGAAGCCTTGAACACAGATACTTCAAAAATGTTTATTGATTAATTGAATCAGTTATTCACAAGTAGAATGGTCTGATTTGGGAGTTGGTGAGTTGTCACTAGAGATGTCCAAATGGCTATTGATGGAGATATTGCAGAGAGGCTTCACCAGTCCAAGTGGGGGATTTGGATAAAATGACTTCTAAGGCACTTGTGGGCACCAAAGTCAGGGATTTCAAAGAAAGCTCTGCCCATCTTAAACTAGTTGCAGGGTTTGTTGAATGATTTCCAAACCACACGAACATCTCAAACAAGACAAATAAAAGATGTGTGTGATCCCAGGAAGTGAATACCTATGTATACACAACGGAATACTTGGCAATTGGCTTGGCTCAGACTACCGACCAGCTCTGTAGAGGCAAAGGAAGATGGATCCTCCAGGCTAGAGTGAGCCAACCCCAACTGCCTCTGGATTCTCCAATTGTGAGTGAGACAAACCCAGGGCCAGTGGAATTGCTTTGGAGCTGGGGCTGCATGTCTCCCTCCCTCCTCCTCTTCATCTTCTCCCAACCCTAAGTGAAAGGTGTTGATCTAACTAGGCTGTATCAGTACCTTCCAACCCAGGATATGATGGTAGGATTAGCACAATGCCTGGCATTCCTGGCTGAATAAATGCTAGCTGAAGGGCAGTCTCACCAGGTCTGGAGATGGGATGTACTGGGTTCAAATCAGAACTCAGACACTTCCTAGCCGTGTGATTTAATCCCAGTTTCCTAGCCCGTACTGCTGTTCTGTTTTGGAACTGATGCTTAGTATTGATTCTAAGACAGAAAGTGAGGGTTGTTTAAAATGCTAGCTGACTAAATGACTGATTATAGGGGAAGAATGGAGGCAGGGGAAAATGTATTATTAATTATCTACTCTGCATCAGGCACTGTGTGAAGTGCTTTACAAATATTATCATATTTGATCCTATTGGTGACACTGTGACCTAATTTGAGAACCCACATGATTAAACAACAACAAGCCCTTGAATTCAGTGCCAGGAAAATTTCTTCTCTCTAGATTTGATTCTGTTTTGGCCCTGCCACTGACTTACGCTGGACAGGCCACTTAGATTCTCTGTATCCTTGGTGGCATCTGTCTGAATTTTTTAAAAAGCAGTCATTCTAATTAATTCTCAATTCTTTCCTGAGCTATTATAAGCAGAGCTTGAGGAAACAACTTCAAAATATTCACCATCAGCTTCTGTACATTTTTTTAACCCTTACCTTCTGTTTTAGAATTGTTTTCAAGTATTGGTTCCAAGGCAGAAGAGTGGTAAGAGCTGGCAAATGGAATTAAATGAATTGTTCTGGATCATACAGCCAGGAAGCATCAGAGGCCAGATTTGAACCCAGGTCTTTTCAACTTCAGGCCCAGTGCTCTATCCACTTTGCTACCTAAATGTCCCTGCTTCTGTCCATTGTTAAGAAGGATGTACTACCATTGACACAGTGCTTTCTGTTGTATGATGGAGTCCCCCCTCCAGATTTGAGGAATGAAGGAAATATAAAACTGGAATATGAGAGGCATGGATTTAGCTTTCTGGAGTCTGTAGTGCTAGTGCTTCAGGCCATTGGGCTCTCTTTTGGGGAGTATTTTCCTTTGGATCTGGCCTTTCTCTTTTGCTTTGGAAGTTTGGATGTCTTCATAAGTAGATAAGTTTTTCCCCTTTCTTTCTTTTTCTCCCTCTCACTTCTGACTTGACCAGAAATTCCAGCCTATGTCAAACTCTAGTACTGAGTCGGGGAAGTTATAAACCCTCTTTCTGTTTCTTGGCTCTGTGCAGGATTGTCAGGATTTTTGAAGTTCCCCATACAAAGAGTGTCTGGTTGAGTGACATGTTTGTCTTTGAGCCTGCCCAAATAATCAATGCACATTTTAATTCTGTGCTTTCAATAAACACTCAGCCTTGTTTTCGAGGAGGAATCTCCATGTGTGTGATTTACTAGACATCGTCTGCCGAAGACACACTTATATGAAGATTAAATATATCTTCTGAATTCACAGAACTTTTGAAACGTGTGTATGTTGATCATGTGTTCACTGACAAGTAATCTAGTTTGGGTGGAGAATATGAAGAGCCCTGTTATCAGGGCTGAATGACGCACACATCAACATTTCCACATTTCCTCCTGGTCCTACCCATCTTCCAGGCAAATTAGGATCAAGATAACCTCTGCTACAAACTTATGTAACTGAACAGTCACCCGAGTAGATGGTTCCTTTGTAAGTACACATCTCCAGCTGATCTTTGGACCCTAGAAACATTTTCAGAAATGCCTTCAAATTCAGGTGCATTCCTGGAAAAGCAATTCAATTCAATGGACATTTATTACGATTTGCAAGTTACGGGCTAAGAATTAGACACAGAAACTCTGTAACCTGTCATGTGACTCTGCCCAAAGAAGCATTAACAGAAAGGCTTCCAGGAGCTTGTTTAGGGAAGGGATTCCAAAGTTAGTAGGTTTGGGGGAGGGAGAGACAACAGAAGGGACCATGAAGGATTAGCCTTGATGGAGTCATCATGGGCAACTGAAGAGAAGCATCATCACCAATTACCCAAAAATATAAACGAATGATAGTCCCTGATTACAATGCAGCAGCATATGGGAACAGGACACGAACCCAAGCAACTATGAGACCAAGTAGGACTTGGTAATCACCATAAAAGCAGAGTCAGCAGTTTTATTGGAAGAGAGCAAACACGTTGGCCTATAACAACAAAGTATAAACCATCATGTTTTTGGCTACATGTATAAATGCATCCTAACATTCACACTAAGTTATTTGTTTTCTTGAAATGTTTTGTGTATATATGTAGAATGCTTTGAGCTTACTAGGAGGTAATAAAAAATAAAAAGAATTTATTACTCTTTTATTGCTATATTAGTCATTTATCAGTTTTCCTGAGGTGGTGGGTCCTCTAGGTTTTACTCTTGTTTTAGTCTAGTTGTGCCAGAATTTTTAGTCAATAAACATTTACTAGCCATCACTGTGCTGAGCCCTGGGGATACAAATATGAAAAAGTGAAGCATTCCCTGCCCTCAAGGAGCTTACAATCTCACCAAAGAAGACAATATGTGAAAGAAAGCTGGGGATTAGGGGGAGACGAGTATATTGGGGGAGAGAACATGGGACAAAGGTGAGAGTAGAGAAGCCCAAAATGAGTACAGCCAAAGAAGTCAAAGCATACCATATTCCTCCATATCCAAAGGACAATGGCAGAAGATCTCAGGCTCTGTGTTTGAGCAAGCATGATGGCTGTCCATCTCCTCTACTCTCTTCTCCCTTTCCCCAGAGCTGCCAATATTCCAGTAGTCACCATTTCCAAAGTTTGTCTCTGTTCCTCTTGCTCCTCCTTCTTAACTTCATTTCTTCTTTTTCTCCCATATGCCATTCATTCCCACCAACTTTACCCTTAAGGACATGATTATCATTGTTCATTTCTGTATCCCCAGTGATTAGCAGAAAGCATTACATCTAAGCACCAAGCCTCATCTAGTAGAAGTTGCTGAATTTATATCTCATTCTTTCCTCTGGTACTGTTGGCACCTAGTACAGGACCACATCAACTCAGGCATGGACTAATACAATAGCCTGTCAGCTGATCTCCCTGCCACAGCTCTCTTCCCATTTCAGTCCATCCTCCACTTAGCTGTCAAAGTGATCTAAGTAAAAGTCTAATCATTTGACCATCTCCCTTTCTCCTCCTTATCCCCCAATTTAATAAACCCCAGTGGCTCCATGGCACCTCTAGGATCAAATATAAAATCTTCTATTGGCATTCAAGGCTTTTCATAACCTGTCCCCCCTTTTCCACTCTTTTTTACCTCATACACATCTTCACACAAATATTCTATGGTCTAATGACATTCCTGTTCCTCTAAGAAGAAACTTTATCCCCTAAGCCTATTTTTTTTTCTCTACTATGTCCCATGCTGGGAATGTTCTTCCCCATCGTCACCACCTCCTTGCTTCCCTGGCTTCCTTCAAGTCCTAAAATTATAACTTCTAGAGAAAGCCTTGATTCCTCCTTAATTCTAGTCTCTGTTGATTATTTCACATTTATCATACATGTAGTTTGTTTGTATGTAGTTGTTTGCCTGTTATCTCCCCTCTTAGATGGTAAGCTTCTTGAAGGCAGGGACTACTTTTTACCTTTCTTTGTATATCCTCAGCACTTAACACAGTTGTTGGCAAATACTTGGTGTATAATAAATGTTTATTGACTAACTGATTCCCAGCCTACTCCTGTGTTCCATGTTGAAGTTATTTGTATTCTTCTTAATTTTCTTTCTCCTTCTCTTTCTTCCATATGTTCCTCATTCCCACTCACCTCACCTCTTGAAGACAAGAACTGTGTCATCGTTATCTTTGAATCCCCAGACCCTAAAACAAGCCATTAAAACTCAGTGTCATGCTTCAACCAGCAGAGGTGGTTAAATTTACTTAGATAAGAAGTAGCAGTGTATTTAATTAAAACAGCATTAGTGATTCCATTTTGCCTTCATCCACCATTTTGTGAACTTAAATTTCAACTTCTCGGAAGTCACCTAATTTTGGAAAAGTTACAAAATTATTCCCCCTCCTCCGAAGAGTCACTTAATTTAAAGAATATCACAAAATTGTCCCTCTCCTTCTTTCTTTAGTGTTTCCTGATTTTCTCTACCAATTAGAAACCAAGTGTCTCAATTCCTTTAATCCTGTTTTTCCTGTTTTTTTACTCCTTCCAACTTGTATATTAACTATGTAGAAACCAGAAGTCATTGTCGTTGGATATTGAAAGTCTTGGACCTGGTTTGTTTCTATAACTGCATGCTAGATAAATCATTGTCTGGATGTGACTATTCAGTTTTTTTATTCCACTAGATATGGCAACCATGAAGATATTGAGACTACAATTCTTCATGTGACTTCATGGACTTTTGCCAAGGGAACACCTTAGGATACTCAGAAAGATAGTCTCTCTTCTGTCTCTGTCTCTCTATCTCTGCCTCTTTCTCTAACTAGTCGAAGAGACAGACAAGAGATCCAGATAAGAAGGAAGGGATTCTTTGTTCTTAGTCTGAAGGAATTTATGTCATCAAAAAACAGAGACTAAAATTTGTTACAAATTTCTTTATTGTGAATTTCCAAATTATCGTTTGAATGTTTATATAAATGCTAAATGTTTTAATGAGTTTTGGTCTACCAGGCTGTAAGATTTGTTTTAAGGAAAAATAAAAATAAAACCCTGTGAAAGTTATCTGGAAATAGTGCTTAGACCTTTTATTACTCTTTCTTTGGAGAATGACAGATTTATTGTTTTAGTGCAAGAAAGGAAGGTGATTTTACTAATTAAAGAAGGGAGGAAAAATGGGTTTATAGTTTGTAGCTTAAATTTATTTGGTACTTTAAGACTGCCCTGTTATTAATTCTTTTTTTTTACATTTTTAATTGTATTTTTCCCAATTGCATGTAGAAACAATTTTTTAACATTTGCTTTCTGACATTTTGCAATCCAAATTCTCTTCCTTCCTCTAGACCTTCTCCCTCTCCAAGACAGCAAGCAATCTGATATAGGTTATATATGTGCTATCATGCAATACATATTTCCATATTTGTCATGTTGTGAAAAAATACATACATTACACACACAAGAAATAACTCATGAAGGAAATGAAGTGAAAAATGGCATGCTTCAATCTGCATTCAGACCCAATCAGTTCCTTCTATGGCAATGGATAGCATTTTTCATCATGAATTCCTTAGAATGTCTTGGATCCTTGCATTGCTCATAATAGTTATTAACTCTTCCCTGACCGTGAAAAGAGAGAAACTTTTTAAAATAAGGGAGCAATTTAAAATTAAGTAAAACAATCTGGAAGACTCTTTCACATCACCTCTGTATTTTTCCTATGAATTTAATTGTTTAAATAAACTACAGCAAAGTTAACAAAAGAAATTGGAATAGACCAGGTGTTTGTAAGCTTTTAAGAATCCCAGAAGCAAAAGCATTACAATTAATTGGTTTTGTGTAATAAAAACTTGAGCTAAAATTTAAAGGAAACGTTCAGTGGAATAAACACTAGCTCTATAGATAGGCTGGGATATGATTGGGAAATAAAGACTGGAGGAATTAAGCTATGGGGTGAGGTTGAGAAAACAAAAAGAACTGATTTGGCTCATTGGGTGATTTTAAAGAAAAAGAAAGAAAAGTTATGGGGTGATAGGAGAGCCACCGCAATTTTTTTTCCCTTTTTTGAAATTTGTTCTGAAACCAAATCATAATAATGTGGTCTCATTTGCAGTAAGATATATTTTGCTGCCAGATTAACTGTGGCAAATTAAAGTTTAATGGATGATACACTGATATTGACATGTTTGGAAAACTTCATAGATCAGAAGATCTGAGTTAAAGTCTTGTCTCAGAAATTTATTAGCTGGGTGATCTTCAGCAAGGCAATTCACCTGTTTGCCTCAGTTTCCTCATGTGTAAAATAGGATAATGATGGCAACTGCCTCCCTTGATTGTTATGAGGATCAAATTATATTATAAATATACAATAAATATAATGAAGTACTTAATAGAGTGCTTGGCACAAAGTAATCATTACATAAATGCTATTTTTAAAAACATAATTACTCCATACTAGATTACTCCATCCTGGGGTTTAGATGTGATTTGTATAAAATGCCAAAAATAGTCAAATGAATAGTTTTCTAAGTAAGACAATTTGGAAATCCTTTAACTGAATTGATGTCAATTGACTGCTAATAAGTTTTGTTTCATGTTTTATATACATGTTATCATGTATGTTATTGTGTTCTTGTTTTTTTTCTGATATTGTGAAACTTGGAAAGCCATTGTATCAGAAATGCTGTTGGAAAAGTAACTTCTCTTTTAATCTGGATGTTATTAGATTATGAATTGAGCTGTTAAAATGTGATAAAATGTTTGAAAAGAAATATGTAATATGGTCTATTTGCTTTCAAATGGATAACAACAATATTGGGACAAAAGTAGCAAAGTCCTCTTTAGATTATCTTTATCTGTGAGGTTCCTTGGGACTTTCTACTTGCTGAGGTTATAAGATTTTATCAGTCCTTCTGACAGTTTGTGATAAAATACTAAAGTAATGAAGTTACCAGAACTAGAACCACACCCAGTCAAAGTGGGGAGCTTGGAAATTTGCTTATAGTAAAAAGGTTTATCTGATAAACTATTTGACTATCATTTATAAAACATGATGAAATTGTACCTGTTAATAATCTGTATTAAAGTTACATCTTTGAGCCAACTGTCATGTTCAATATATTTACATAACTATAGAATTTGGTTATTTTAAATTTATAAATAATGGACAAATAAGAAATCCTTTTATGTGCTTATTATTGATTCTCTCTGCCCCCACTATATATATACATATATATAATATGTATATGTGTATGTGTGTGTGAGAGAGAAGAAGAAAGAAGAAGAAGAAGAAAGAAGAAGAAGAAAAGAAGGAAGAAGAAGAAGAAGAAGAAGAAGAAAAGAAGGAAGAAGAAGAAGAAGAAGAAGAAGAAGAAGAAGAAGAAGAAGAAGAAGAAGAAGAAGAAGAAGAAGAAGAAGAAGAAGAAGAAGAAGAATGAGGAAGAAGAAGAAAGAAGAATGAGGAAGAGGAGGAGGAGGAGGAGGTAAATGAGTTCTTAGCTTTGCCTTCTCCTTGCCAAAATCCTTAAACCAATTCATGGGTAAGATTAGCTTTTTGCAGCATTTTATTCTTATAGGATGACATGAAAATAATATCTTCAAAAGGAGGAAATAAAACAAAGATAAACAAGTTTTCTAGTTAGATGGAATAGTAAACTTTGGGAAAGCAACAGGATAAGATTTTTCTCTAAAAACTAGGATATATGTATGTATATATGTATACATGACTTCCAAATGTTTCTAAAGGGACATATAGGTCTTGAGAATGTTTTAGTAACAAGTTTTCAAAATTGGTTTAAGGATTTTGCATATAAAATTTCATTAATAATTGTAAAGAAAGTGAAGTTTTTTTCTTATTTTTAAGTCTCTTTCTGATAATTTTAAGAAAGAGAATGGCATATTTTCCAAATCAGGTCCTCAGGGATTCTTTTTAAGATTCTCCCATCAGCCTGTCCATGGCATTGTTCATATCAGATACAGATATAGAAAAAAAATGCATATATGGAAAAAAATAAAAAAGTATATAAAAACTGACATTTTTTGAAGTTTCGGGTAAATTATGGGTTCCTAATTTGTTGTTCTTAGAGCTCTGTAGCCCATAGGGTTAGATTTATGTAGTTTGAGCTGGTTTTCACCACATTAACTAGTTGCTGGGAAAGCAAACTTAGGAGAATGTACTAAATTGAACTGAGTCTTTTTACTGGCAGCTTTTAGCAGAATTACCCAGGAATCTCCACAAAAGTTTTGGAACCAGAGAAGCAAATCTACTTGGGGAGCCCATTTCAGAACTTCCCTGAGGATGAGACCTATTCCAGAATGTCCAAAAGAAGATATTTCCAGGGGCAAGGTGACTACATGGGACATCTGAGTTTCAGGATGAAATGTACTGATTAAATGGTTATTGGTGGTGAGTTACCAGGTCAAAAGGAGACTTGATGTTATTTATTGTTGATGATCATTTTTGCTTTGGCTTTTTGTTTAATAGTGAGGCTTCTAAAAAGTTTGTTCTGTAGTCTGACTTAATTTACCTAAGTCTATTTAACAAGATTTGTCTCCTTTGGGGCTTTATGAGATTAAGACTTTGATTTTACTCTTTGTGCCTCTCAACTCACCCCTTTGATGCCTTTTAAAGTAGGATATAATTTTGTTCATAAATCCATAAAAAAATAAAGTATTTTTTAAAAGTGCTCCTGGAGGGTGAGAAACATAGGATCAAAGGAGGAAATGTTATGTTAGAAAGCATTAGTGACAACATTTCGTGAAGGTAAGTTTCAACTTCTTGGAAGTCATCTGATTTTGGAAAAGTCATAGGATTACTCCCCTTCCCAAAAGTCACCCAACTTAAGGAATATTACAAAACTATTCCTTTTCCTCCTGTTTTATTCTCTCCTGATTCTCTCCACCAATAAGAAACCAGGTGTCTCCATCCCTATAATCCTGTTTTTCCTATTTTTCACTCCTTCCAAATTGCATATTAACTTTGTAGAAATCAATGGTTATTGTGCATGATGACCATTGTTTCTGAAACTGCATTCATTGCTAAATAAATTATTGTCTGGACACGTGGTTTCTGTATTCCACTGAAACTTTATTCCATTTTAATTTCCACTTCATACAGTAGAAAGACCTTTGGCTTTGTATTGAAAATACCTGGGTTCAAATCACATCTCCCATTTATTACTTGTGTAACTTTGACTGAGTCACTTCTCTTTTGGATGAGTCACTCTCATTTACTCATCTGTAAAATGAAGGGGCTAAAATAGACAGTCTAAGAACCTTTTGGGCTCTAGATCTATGAGCCTTCTGAGTCTTTCTCCCTAGCTACCCTCCTCCTTAGAAACAAGAGAGCTGCCATCGACACTGACTGAAGAAAACATAGAAACATAGGTCAATCAGAGTAGGCTTTGTTTAAAAATAGCTAGGAAGATGGGTGTAGATAGATAGATAGATAGAGACAGACAGACAGATAGATAGATAGACATATGGACAGATAGAGATAGGCAGAGACAGACAAATAGATGGATAGACAGACAGACAGACAGATAGATAGATAGACAGATAGATATAGATTGATAGATTGATTGATGGATGGATAGATAGGTAGATAGAGATAAATGGATAGATGGATGGATAGATAAGTAAATAATAAGATACCTGTCTATACTTCACTAAGCTTTCTGTCCATCTTCTGGCAGTACTGATATAATCTAGGGTAATAATCAAATATGAGAGCCTTACTCCTAAACCTTAGGTCTTGCTGATTTAAGTCAGCTGCCTGATGAGCTTAGTTTTTCCTTCCAAGAGACATTTGCCTTGGTCTCTGAGGCTTTCATCTTTCATATTTTTTCCCCTTGAACTCATGGCCAACAACTTGAGGCACACTGCCTCTTGTCTTTCCTTAGTTTCCAAGCTGTTTCCTTGGCCCTTTGCATCTTTGATTACTTTCTTCTCCCTTTTCTTTTAATGTCAATGTAACTAGGTATTCAATTCTGGTGCCAACTCAGTCATTATTGTTATATTAAATGTTATAATTAAATATTATAGCAATGATAAAATATTATTATTCTATCACTTAGCACAGTGCCTGGCACATAGTAGATGCTTAATAAATACGCTTATTTCTTTCCCCTTTCTCCTTTCCTTGTATCTTTTATATTGCTGATCATGAATGGATTTTCCAGTATTTGTTTACAAGGGTAGAGGCAGTATAACACAATGAGTAAAGGACTACTCAGAAGGACATGGGTTCAAGCCTCACTCTGACACATGCTAGCTGTGTGGCCCAAAATGGGTCACATCATTTCTCACTGCTCCAGAAAACTCTTTAAGACAATAAATTGTGGAACAGTTGCTGATGCGCAATGGTAGAAGTTTCCTTAGGAACAACTCCCTACACCAATGAAATTCAAGTGTTTTAACTTTTCTTTTTTTAATTAGAAGGATCATCCTATTGCCTTTTCAATGGGTGGAAAAGGGTTGACAGAAGGAAAAGAATTTGGAAGAGCAAATAAAATTTCCTTAAAAAATACAATCATCTAATACCACCAAAAGCAATTCAAAGGACCAAGAAAATATACAAATGCAGAAATAATCTTTCAAAATAAGGTCAATGGAAGTTCACATAAAATAAAAATTATCTAATCCCAGGAGAAATAGTGTCTATTCTTTGTGAGCTAATTGTTAACTAAAGTTTCCCAAATCTACTTTTTTTTAAAACCCTTCCCTTCTGTCTTAGAATCAAATATCAACTAAATATCAGTTACAAGACAGATGAGTTAGGATAAGGGTTAGGAAACTGGAGTAAAGTGACTTGCTTGGGGTCACAAAGCTACGAAGTGTGTAAGGCCAAATTCCAACCCAGGACCTCCCATAACTGGGCCAGGCTCTCAATCTGAGCTTCCTCGATGCCAAATTTTGGAGGTTCACATTCCAGGTTGAAGAGTTTCTGTGTTTATATTGCCTTGGAGGCAATAAGGAGCTTTGGAAGGCCTTTCTGGGGAGGAGTGATATCGTCAAATCTGTACTTTAAAATTATGTTGGCAGCTGTAAAGAGGATGGATTGCAGAAGAGCAAGACTGGAAGTATGAAGAGCATGAGGAACCTTGGTTCTTAACCCCTTCTAAGTTTGAGTTTTCCCGTATATCTCTCACCTATATCCCAACAGCTACACTGACTTAGGAATGGCTCACCAGGACACTCCAGGCTAATTTCTTGGGTTCAATCTAATCCAGGTCCTCTCAGCCAAGCAAGAAGATTTCTGGTTCCCTGCCTTTCAGTATTCTCCCAATGTTACTAAATACTTTGTTAATAACTTCATATTGCCTTTTCCTCCTCTCAGAGTGAAAGATGATTACAGAAGCAAAGCTGTAGCCACCATGGGACCACAAGAGCTTCACTCCAAGTACCATGTTGAATTTCCTGCCTTGAGCAGTAGTTACCTTGGTATGTATAGGCCATATGCAACTAATGATTATTCTATCATTTCAAAAATAGAATATAACACTCCCTGAAAGTACCCAATGATAACCTTTTTTTTTTAGTTTTAGTTTTTTAGTTCTTTAATCAGAATCACCAATATTCAGCATTCTGCTGGACTCTAGATCCAGTTATTTTCACCTATCGAGTGATTCCTTTTCCCTTCTGCCAAGCAATTCAATCCAACTGACATCTACTATTATTATGTTTTAGTTATGAGGGATAAAAAGATAAAAGAGCAAACAGTTCTTGTCCTCTCTAAGCTTAAATTCTTCTGAAATTGGGGAAGATGCAGAATGCACAAAGGTAAGTAAATAAATAAAGTGCTGGATTTGATGGCCTCGAAAGTAATTTCCAGCTCTCTATCTGTGGTCTTATGAATGTCCCCCCAATTTTTAAATTTCCCTCTAACACTCTACCTCTGGAGTTTTACTGAATCCAGAATTTCTCCTGACATCACATTCCTCCCTTGCTTCTCCCTAGATAGGAGGTCTCTTCTCCCCATGTCCCTGAACCAGGATTGTGACTTGCCCCCAGGTTTCTTTCTATGTTTGCTCCTTGTTTCTTATTTCTGCTTCTAAATCCATTCTCTAATTTTTGTGTCCTTTAAAAGTTATAAAACCTGATTGCACCTCTCTCTCCTCCATCTACTAAAACCTACTTAATCTTTCCACTTCCTCTGTAACCTTCCTATCTTTAACCATCTTCCTCTCTAACCCATTCTTTGCTGACATCCTTAGGGGTTTAAATATTTATGTATGTAGAAATACTCTTCTGCAGGGTATACTTATGGTGATTCTCTTTCTCCCCCCCTCCCCAATTCTACCTCCCAGAAGACTTTAGGGGTCAGAGTTGACCTAGAATTATGAAGAAATATTACCAGGGACCTGCGAGAAAAGATTTATGTATTTGTCTGGGAACAAGACTTTCAAGGTGAAGGGTGGAGAGATGGAGGACAGAAGGAAGAAGAATCTCTTTTCATACACTGTATGTACTCATCTGTACCTGACAAAAAAAAGCTTCTATTTTCCATTAGTAGGAAAGCCAGGAGGTATGAGCAGAGGACTGAGTGAGACTTTGTTCAGTTAAACTGCCGGGGAACAGCACTGTCTAGACAAGCTGAGAGAGAACAGTATTAACATTTTGTGGGATGGGGTCATGGTGCCTGCTGCGATTACAATGATTGGTGAGAATTCTGTTGCTGGACTTCATGAAGGGCAGACACATTCTTCTCTTTCCACTCAAGGGGTTGTATTAAGTTCCCAAACTTTGGTGCTTAGTTCTGAATTTAGAGTAAATGATAATGAAGCTCTGCCCTGACCAGGGTAGGGAAAAATGTTGTTTGTTACTTTTTAGATAGGATAGCAATGTCTACTCTATCAGTGGATAGAGGGCTGAACCTGGTGGCAGAAAAACCTGAGTTCAAATTTGACTTCAGATACTAGCTGTATGACCCTGAACAAGTCACTTAACCTCTGTTTGCCTCAATTTCCTTTCAAATGGGGATAATAATAGCACCTACCTTCCAGGATTATTGTGGGAATCAAATGAGATAATATTTGTAAAGCACTTAGCACAGTGCCTGCCACCAAGTAAGAACTATATAAATTATTATATAAAATTGGCTATGATTACTTTTTACTACCTTTCTATGTTTCAATTAAGTTATTTTGCTCTTTTCTTCATAGTGGTCTCGAATACCTTGACCTTTCCTCATTCTCCAATTTCATCTTCCTGACTCAGGTTTCATATGTCTCTCTCTGGAGATCATGGTTGCTCAGTTGTTTTTTAGTCAAGTCTGACTTTGTATGTCCTCATTTTAAATTTTCTTGGCAAAGATATTGGAGTGGTTTGCCATTTCCTTCTCCAGATCATTTTACTGAGGCAGAATTAAATGACTTACCCAGGGTCACACAGCTAAAGAAGTGCCTGAGGCCAGATTTGTTCTTGCAAAGATGAGTTTTCTTGATTTCAGGCTCTCATTCTATCTACTATGCCACCTCACTGCTTCAAATTCTCAGACCCATCATCTGCTTTTTCTACACTGATATGACTTATGTTACCTCAGCTAGGCCCTCACTGCTGCTTGGAAATCTTTCTTTTCGGTGCTTCTTGATTCCTTCCTTAAGGTGTGCATCAAATGCTCCAAAGCATTTATTTTCTCTTCTACTTGTACCTCAACTTTTAAACCTATAGTCGATGAGTTAGAATCCTAGCTCACTGAGAAGACTGGGCCATTTGATGGGCAGGATCCCTCAGCTCCCCTCCTCAGCATCCTTCCTTCATTCCTCAAAATTTCTCACACCATCACCCATTCATTCTTTATTCCCTCTCATCCCAAATAAAGACGGGTCCCTATACGTCCTAGAGCATATCTTTCTGCCCATGCCTTTGACTGAATCTCCCTTTGTCTCCTTCAGGACTTTGTTCTACTGGTCATTCTCTCTCTCTTAGGCTACTACAACATCTTCTCTATTGGCTCCTCTTGACCTACAAACATATTTAGCCTCCCCAATCATAAAAAGTCTCCCTATAACCCTTTAAATCTGTCCCTTCTCTCTTTTTCCTTCTTTTCTTCTCTTCCCTCTCTTCCCCATTCCTTCTGACTTCAATATTTCCATCAGAGTCATTGCTATTCCATGAGGTCTACCATTTTCAAAACTCTGGTGTTTATCTCTGACTCTTCCCTCTCCCTCAACTCATAACTAATTGAACACTAACACATTTCTGTTTTAACTCTGAAATATCTCTCATCCATCCCTCCTTTCTCTAGTGCAAACATCATTTTCCTAGTACATGTCTTCCTAATTATTCCTCCCTGGACTTTTACAATAACAACCAATACAATAACAATCTTCTGTCTCCACTCTCCAGTCCAGTCTTCATCCAGCTGTCAGATCAATCTTCCTTTCCTTCAGAACCCATATTGCCACACATCCTCCTTGCCCTCAAAATGCTTCAATTTCAAACTCCAATTTAGCTTTTTATTCAAGACTCTCCATAATATAGGACCACACTAACTTTCCAGCTTGACCCCTATGACTTCTTTCTGAAAGCTGTCCAGCCAAGTTGGACTATTTAATCTCTTTGTTCATCTACTCCCTGTACTTTCCTGAATAGATCTATGACTTTGCTTACTATGTTCCCAGTGCCTAGAATTCCAGCCTCCTTCCTGCATGCTCCCCACATCCTACCTATTCCTTTTTGTTGTTGTTATTTTTGTTTTAGGTTGTGTGGGTCACCTGCACTTTATTTTACTTTACCATTTGTTTTATATTTTATCTATAACATAATAGGTAACATTTTGATAAATATGATTTGTTACTAATATGTAATAAATTATAAAAATATGCTCATATAAGATAAACAAATTCTCATATTAGTGATGCCCAAAAATCTCTCATTTTTTCTCCTCCTTCTCCAAGAAGGTAGTTAATATTATATAGGTTATACATATATTATCATATAGTACATATTTCCCTGTCATGTTGTGCCTATTCTTTAAAAACTAAGCAAGGCAAGTAAAATCGGCTTCAAAAAACCCTGCACTGAAATCACAGTCCAGAACAATCCATCTTCTTGGCACATCAGATGGATCACTGGACTTAAAGTCAGGAAGACGCATTCAATCTAGACTCAGATACTAGGTATGTGACCCTGGACAAGTCTTTTATAACGTTTTTGAGCTTTAGCTTCTTTATCTTTAACAATGACAAAAAAGAAACAAATGTAATCCTCCAGAAGGTGATCAGTGGAAACCTGCAGACCGCTGTCTCAGCAGCCAATTTACATAGGAATGGTGGAAGATGGTCAGAGTTGGAAGACAGAGTGGGACATAATCCAAATTCAGAAGAGCCCAATAAAATGGTTGGACTCGAAAGCCTCTAAGATCCCTTCCAGCACTAAATATAAGATACTCTGAGTTTCCTTATTCACATCATTAGGAGTTTATATGCCTGTCATATTCTTCTACTCCTGGCCAAGGGACGTGAGGGCAAACTTAGCATCTTGCCCCTATTTCTGTTTCTCCTAGCGCAGAAAGTGCTGGGTCTACAGTAATTGTTTATTCAAATGGATCGAATTGTCTTTCAGGGAAGGGACCTGGTTCCCATTTACCGCTCCTCCTCCCCTCTGGGGGGCCCCAGACCTGGGGGTAGAGGGTAGGGGCGGGCGGAGCAAGCTGGGCAGGGGTCGAGGTGTTCATTGTTAAGTGTGCAGACCGCTGTCCGAGCGGTCAGTTTCCTCCGGAATAGTAGAAGGTCAAAGAGTTGGAACATAAAGTGGGGCATAATCTAAATCCAGAAAAGCCCAGCATCCCTACAGACACCCCGGAGTGAGGGGGTGGAGAGGGACTCGGGAGAGCAGTCAGCTCCACCTGCTCCTGGTTTGGTCCCGAGCCATTGAGTCAGCCGGCCCTAGGAACCTCCCGAGAGCGCCCTTCATAGCTGGAGGCTCAGAGGCCGTCCCGGGGCCCAGCGCCGCCGCCTCCGCCTGGTCCAGCTGTGATTAGCCTCCGAGCCTCCCCGAACCTCCCCTCGCGCACCCAGCGGCTCAGCGCAGCCACAGCTGCAGCAGGTGGGGGGCCCCCTGGGCCAGCTGACAGACAGCGGAGGCGGAGGCGGGGCCTGAGCCCGGGGCGGAGCCGCGAGGAGAACGGGCCCGGCGCAGGGGGGAGGTGAAGGGGGAGGAGGAGAAAAAGGAGGAGGAGGAGGAGGAGGAGGAGGAGAGAGCAACAGAAGGGAAAGGCTGGCTCCCACACGAACTGAGCGAGCTCTGGCTCTCTAGGCACAGAGTCCAAGCTCCAGGGCTTGCCCAAGCGATAGAGCGTCTCCGAGGGTCAGCGGTTGAGGCTGGGCGAGCGGCAGCCGGTGAGGCTGGGGCGCAGACAAAGGCGCCGCCGCCGCCGCCGCCGCCGCCGCCGCTGGCTCGCAAGCTTTCCTGCGGGAGCGAACCTGGGCAGCGATCGAGGACTCTCCGGGTAAGTGGCTTTTCTCTCCGCTTGCTTTCTTTCTTCTCCGCAGTTGCTCCTTTCCCGGGAGTTCAAGGCAGGGTCTTCGCGCTGCCCCTCGCCCAGTAGAAGACAAAAAGAAACGCTAGCTATCCTTCGCCTCGCCAGCCCCAGTCTCCCCCAACATGACCCCCCCCCGAGGAAGTTCCCTGAGGGTCCCACGGAGAGAAGGATGCCTGCAGGGCACGGCAGCTCCGATCCCTTTGTGGGCATCCTGGACTCGGGGTCTTGCTCAGAGTGAGATTCGGTGATTTGAATGGAATGGTTGCGTGTGTGTGTGTGTGTGTGTGTATGTGTGTGTGTGTGAGTGTGTGATTAACGGACTGGATCAGGAAGGAGGAAAGTCAGGATCCCAGAGGGTCACATAAGGTTCTTAAGGTTGCCTAGGGGTGATTGATACAACTAGTTCCCGATTTTTTCCTTGTTAGATGAGCTCTGTCTTAGTTTCTTTGCTTCCATCCTCCTATTCCCCCCACTCCCAAGAAAGGGTTAATTTAATAGTTCTCACGCCCACCCCCAAACACACACGGTTTTTCCTTGTCTCACCAGAAAAATGGGGTCTGCTGTCGTGGGTCTCACACCGGAGGGCAAAGGTTCTGTGTGTGTAAGACAGATAACAGAGCCCGGAGAGAGCTAACCTTACTGTAATTCCTCCTTCTCACACTGAGTCCTTCGTTCTCCCGGGGAGGGACTGGGAGGGCAGCGTCTGAGTGTTTTTTTTTTTTTCACGAAAACTCAGTCCAATGCAGCATCTATCTCCCAGCATCTTACATTCATTGCGCCTTATTCTTAAAAGCAACCCAGAACCCGAGACAGCTTTTGCTTTTGTTCTATCATCTTCACTCCCGGCGAGGAAAGGTGTTAGGTAGCCTGGGGATTGTCACAAGATCCCCTAGGAAGGTGGGGAGAGCGGAGATGTGAGGGGAATGAAGGAAGAGGTCAGCGGTTTCCGGGTCCCTGGAAGGGGAGAAGTTGATTTAGTCGTGCTGCTCAGAAACGTTCTCGGGACCCAAACAGTTTGTCTTAAAATTGTTCATGAATTGAAGCATTTATCAGGCTGCTGCCTCTCACCCCATCATGTGCTTCTTTAAATGCGTTGGCAAGCTTCACCCTCCCAAGCAGTCAATTTCCATTCACATAGATTTGCTGTGACTTTCTTAATGCAACCTCCTTACTTGTCATTTAAGGAGCTTATAGCCTGCTACTCTAACTTTCTCTCAAATTCAGCGGACATTTATCCCTTCCCACCAGGTGCAGGAACCTCTAGAATGGGAAATGGCTTCTTACCTAGCACTGGGAGGGAAGGGAAGAGAGATGATTTGGTCTTTGGACTTATGTCCCTTTTCCCCTCTTTCCCCTCTGCTCAACTAAATATCCAACTCCTGCCTGGATTAGTCTGAGAAAAAGGGGCAACCAAGCACCTAACCTTTCTGAACCCTTACTGTATGGGGGTAGGAAAAGCTGGAACCATCTGTTCCTCCCTACTGAGGACAAAATGAGAGGAAATGTGCTTAAGATGTAGCATGAAGGATTTTGGTTAGACACTAGGGAGTTTAGACCTAAGGTAAACAGCAAGGCAGAATTGAAATAGCCCTTGCCTAGGAATCAAAAGACATGACTCTGGGTTCTGGCTTGGGCCCAAATCCATTGGCCAAGTGGCTTTACCCTTCCAGGCCCCTACTTTCCTTGAGGATCAAAAAAGTGGGTTGAACTAAATGATTTCTAAAGGTCCCTTTCAGCTCTAATAGTTTATGCAGCTGGTGCAGTGAGAAGAACATCGAACTTGGAGCCATAGGACCTGAATTCATATTTTGCTCTGCCACTTCTTTATTCCTATGTGACCTTGAGCAAGTCACTTAGCCTCTTGGGGACTCAGTTTCCTCATCTGTAAAGTGGGGAAGTTAGACTAGGTGATCATTATTATCCCTTCCAGCTCTCTGTCTATGATTCCACGATTTTAATGATATGGTTTTCATTAGACAATGGAATAGATTACCAAAGAAGGTAATTGGGACTTGCAGTCACTCCAAATATTTCTAGAATCAATAGAATGTGCAGGGCAATAGACTAGGCAGAATGAAGGATGTAGCTCCCAACCCTAGCCTAAAAGGGCCTAACCCTTACTCCATGCTTTTCATCCTATCAGAATATGTTCTGAAAAGGGTCTGATATTTTATACTAGAGCATGAATTTCAATTACTTCCTCATGCATTTATCCTTAGGCAGTTTGCATTTTAGGAAAAATGTTAACCTCTTTTTAAAAAGGAGCTCTGAGCATCAGCAGACAGGTGGAAGGAAATGTTTCTGGGAGTAGAATACTCACAGTGGGTTTCCTAATATCACACTTTCTTCTAGCCTTGGAGTCCTAGAAGAAGTTGTGATACTTTGCCATTATTCTTCATTATGTTGTTCTGAACATGAGGCTTCTTGAGTTTTCGGTCAGGTGTTAACTTGGGAATCACACTCTTGGTTTTAGAGCACACTTGGGAACATTTTCTTTTCTTGTTTTTTAACCCCTTCCTTCCATTTTAGAATCAATGAAGCCTAGGGGTTCCAAGACAGAAGAGTGGTAAGGTCTAGGCAATGGGGATTAAGTGACTTGCCCAGGGTCACACAGCTGGGAAGTGTCTGAGGTCACATTTGAACCCAGAACCTCTAGTCTTGACTCTCAATCCACTGAGCCACCTCCATGCTCCCAAGTTATTTTAATTGGGTCTAACCCTTACTTCTTTGCAGGTCCAAAGAGATAATTCATTCTCTTATTATTTGGTCCAATCTGTGGCAAGACCTTTGTAAGAGGGAGTGAGATAGCATGCATTTTGGCATTCAAACTGAACCATTAAGTGTGGTTGGTTTTTTTGTTTTTTGTTTTTTAATCACCATTTGGGTTGATTTATACTCAAGGGATATTGGCTGCTGGTTTTGCCTTTCCCAGACTCACAGCAGTTACATTTGATAGGCAGTAGAATTTCTCCCAGCCTGCTGCTTTTAAGCATCTGCTAATGGGCTAATGAGTAGCAATGGGAGAAGGAAGGGGGACTGAGGGGATCTCTTTCTATCAGCAGCTGCTTAAGCAGCAGGTCAGGGAAAGCTCTTCTGTCAGGAAGTGGCAGCAAGTGAGAGCAGCTTCTCTAGGAGGATAGAGCTGTGAGGGAAGTCTGTGTCAGACTGGAATTGTTAATCACAGTATTCAGAGTGACCTCATCCCACAACATGTGGTGAGTATTCCCGTAGTTTCTAGCTCCTCCGGTCTGTCAACCAATAACATAACACCCCTGGAGAACATGCCTATATACAACAACATACGATAAGACAATTTAAAGAGCTGGGAAATGAATCTAGTTTCATATAGAGGGTCTCTGAATGGGAAGAGGCTGCCCACTTCTTTCTTGGCTTAAAGCAGAGCTTCCTCGTACCAAAATAGAAGTCATATTAACTCTTTTTATAGTCTCCCCTCTGGAAGTAAGATTAATTCTTTTTCATGCTACCAGAATGCTATCTAGATTCAAGGGTGTGCTAGAGTCAGCTTTCACGGGCTTAGAGCCAATTGTTAAATTTTCAGCATAAGCAGTCATGTCTCAGAAATCAACAACAAATCAGAGGTAGATTTATTATTTTGTTGATTATGTAGTAGATAAAGAGCTGGGCCCAGAATCAGCAAGATCTTAGTTCAAATATGGCTTCAGACACTTAGTAGCCATGTGTCTTTGGGCAAATCACTTCACTGCTGTTTGCCTCAGTTTCTTCAACTGTAAAATGGGAATAATACTAGCACCTGCCTCCCAGGCTTGTGAGAATCAAATGGGAATGGGATAATATCTGTTATGTGATTTAGCACATTGCCTGGCACATAGTAGGTTCTATCTAAATGCTAACACCTTCTTCTTCCTTCCTTCCTTCCTTCCTTCCTTCCTTCCTTCCTTCCTTCCTTCCTTCCTTCCTTCCTTCTTCTTTTTCCTTCTCTTCTTTTTATCCTTCTTCCTTTTCTTTTTCTTCTTCTCCTCTTCTCCTTTTACTTCTTTTTCTTCCTCCTCCTCCTCCTCCTCCTTTTTTTCTTCTTCCTCTTCAATCAAGACAATATAAGCTGCTCTGGGTTCTTGATGATTAAGTCCTGGTTGGGCCACAATTAAAGAAGTAAGAAACTTTATCATCTGAATCAGGTACATAACCTTAGACCCCACTTCTAATATAGTGTCTGAGAAACATTTGTTGAATGACTAAAAGAAAAGAATTTCAGGAAAAATTCAACTATAAAATAAATCTTGGGGCAGCTGGGTGGCTCAGAGCCGAAAGAGATAGGAAGTCCTGGGTTCAAACGTGGCCACAGATACTTCCTAGCCCTGTGGCCCCGGGCAAATAATCCCAATCTCCTAGTCATTATGGTTCCTCTGACACAAGGTTCTAAGACAGAAGGCAAGAGTTTAAAATAAAAGACTCAAAAATCTTCATTAAGAACGTTCTTAATTGTATACAGGAACAGCAATCTTGTATGATGATTATCTGTGAAAATTTGGCTCCTCTCAGAATTGCAATGATTTTGGACAATTATGAAAGACTGATGATGGAGAATGCTATCCACCTCCAGAGAAGTAACTGTTGGACTCATCTTTCATACCAGTGTATTTATGGTTTTATTCTGGGGTTTTGGTTATATATGAGTTCATTCTTGCAACATTGACCAATATGGAAGTGTGTTGCATGACAATAAAAAATTAAAAAAAAAAAAGAATGTTCTTAAACAAGCTAGCCAAAAATCTCTTAGCTTCAGGAAAGGAAAGCGTTCCAATTAATACGTCAAAATATAGGTATACCTCACATTGCATAAAACCAATTTAAGAAATTTCATTAGAATCTAAAAAAAAAAAAAATCCAGATTTCAAACAGACAAGGGGGTGAGGGGAGATGATCATTGACTTTACAAAAGAATTTTTTGTTTTTATAAAAGCATTTGCTATAATATTGGCTCTTTTAAATAGTTCCCTTTGTGTATTTTAAGAAATTCAATATACCTCTCATGGAATAAGGTTCACCTCCACTAAACAAAACCCTAGCAGCTTGAAGATTAATGTAGCTTCCAGTTCTTAGCCATCAGGAAAATTTGATCCTTGAAGTCACATAATCATAGAATGTTAGAGCTAGAGGGACCTTAGATGTCTTAGAATTTTAGAATTAGAAGGGAACTCTGATCTCAAATCCTAGTCTAATTTCTATTTAAGCTTCTGGGGGGGGGGGGTAGCAGATAAGGCTGGAAGAGGCCGGGGCTGCAAGATAAAAGGAAAATAGCATCAATGGAAGAAACAAGTAGAGGGACTTAGAGCCTTGGAGGGCACCCACACTTATTGAATGTGACCTCCATGAAGATCCAGCAAAGGGAAACTGAGGAGTGGTCAGACAAGTGGGAGGAGAACCAGAAGAGAGGAGTGTCATGAAAACTTAGAGAGAAAAGAGTATCAAGAAAAGCATAGTCTGTGAGTCAGAGACTGAAAAGAGGTCAAGAAGGATGAGAATTGAGAAAAGCCCCATTAAATTTAGCAATTAAGAGATAGTAATTTTGGAGAGAGCAATTTCAGGTGAATTATGAGTTTGGAAGACTGACCGAAGACAATTAAGGAGAGAGTAAGAGGAAAGGAAATGGAGACATTGATTGCAGACAGTATTTTCAAGGAGTTTAACCACACTAAAGAAAAGAGATAAAGGATAATAACAAGTAGTAATGGAGACAGTAGGTACATAGTCAGTAGACAAGATAGGGTGGGATTGAAGAGAGAATGGAGATGATAAAGGAGGCAATCTGCTGGAGAAGATAAGGTTGGAATGGGATCTCTTGTGGCATGTAGAGGCTGTGCCCTGGCAAGAAAAGCCCCTTCTTTATGTGAGACAAGAAACTATAAGACTTGACATTTATCCTTATTGAGTTTCATTTTATTAGATTCAACCTTGCTCCCTAGCCTGTCAAAATGTTTTGGGATCTTGACTCTCATCCCTCATATTAGCTATCCCTCCTAACTTTTTCCAACAACAATTTTGATGTGCAAGTCTTCTATGCCTTTATTCAAGTCATTGATAAAAATATTAAACAACACAGATCTAAGCACAGATCCCTGAGGTATTGCACTAGGGACCTTTCAACACACCAACAATAAACCATTGACAAATACTTTGTCATTTATCATTTATCAAGTATTGAATGTATCTAATGATATTATGATCTCATCTACCTCTCTTCTCTGAACTCCTGTTAACTACTACCCACTGGTCCTAGTTCTGCCGTCAGGGACGAGCATAACATGCCTAGTTTTTGTCTTTGAAGGGAGAAAGCTTTCAAGTAACTGGAAGATTGCCATCAATTCAAGGCAGTGTTTATTAAGCACCTATTACCTGCAAAGTTCTAGGGATATAAAAACAGATAAAACAGGTATCTTACCTTTTAGCAGCTTATAGTCTAATAAGGACACTAAAACATTTACTTTAATAATTATGATACCAGGCAGAATGTGTTTCAGGCAAAACAAAATGAGACAAGACAAAAATAATCCAGAGAGTGCTATGGAAAAATTGAGAAAAGAGATCACTTTTTTGTTGGTCTGGGAGTTGGGTATTTTGCTGGGAGGATAGGGAAGAGATATCAATTAAGAAAGGGAGTTACTTGTCCTCCTTCCTGGATTTTTCTCATCCTCCTCTATCCCAGTTCACACACACACACACACACACACACACACACACACACACACACACAGAGAGAGAGAGAGAGAGAGAGAGAGAGAGAGAGAGAGAGAGAGAGAGAGAGAGAGAGAGTCTGACTGTTTCTTCTCAG
This sequence comes from Monodelphis domestica, assembly GCF_027887165.1. Taxonomy (NCBI): domain Eukaryota; kingdom Metazoa; phylum Chordata; class Mammalia; order Didelphimorphia; family Didelphidae; genus Monodelphis; species Monodelphis domestica. The sequence continues at coordinate 424,374,848 of NC_077229.1, forward strand.
TTTCTTTTGCTAAAACTTCATCCAGATCATTTTTCCTAACTGTGAGTATCCCCTAAGTCTCTGAACTAGGTGCTCTTCTCTTCTTCCTCTATACTATTTCAATTAGGTGGACAGAAAAGAGTAGGTCAAGAACATGAAAAGGAAAGTAGATTGGGAATGGTGCCAACAACAGAAATAGTAAAGTTAGGGAGATTTGGGGTGGAAGCTGATGAGTTTGGACATATGTTTCTGATGGTAATTGATGAACCACCCACATGGAGGAGGGATCATGGAGAGAAATGTGCCAAGGACAAAACTTTTGAGGGTACATTTAGAAGAAGTCAGTAAAGGAGATGGAGTAGGAACATAGTGGTAGACCTAACAGATTTGAATGTCATGGATGCCAAAGGAAGAGATCTATTGGGAAAGGGTTGCAGCATCAAATACTACAAGGAACTCAAGGAGAATGAGGATTTTATTTTCATGTAGCAGGGTTTCAATTTTCCTTATTATCCTGTTTGCCTTTCCTTGGATGCTGTCCAGTTGGTTAGTGGACCTTCTAAGATGGGCCATAAAAAACTCAAGAAGCAGAATGTTAGGGCAAGAAGATGACTGGACTTGGAATCAAAAGATTTGAGCTCTTGTCCCTACTCTAACATTTATTAGTTGTATCACTATAGGCAAGAACTTTCACCTCTCCAATCAGCTTCTTTATATATTATTGATCAGTTGTTGTCCTGAGGATCATATGAGGTCACATGTAAAGTTGTTTGTAGCTGCACAGTGCCCTGTAGCTGTAACCCATCGTTCTTATTAGATGCATAATCCAGGATCATACTACCAGTTAATAATAGCTAGAATTAGAACCCTTGACCTTTCCACCATTCTTTCTACTTTGGCATTCATAAATTTTCCTTCTTACCAATGAAAAATCCAACTCAGCAGACACTTTTCATGCACCTGTTTTAGTTAAGACACATGTAATACCCAGTGAAATTGTGTGTTGGCTATGGGAAGGGTCGGGGAGGGAGGGAAGGAAAGAATATGATTCTTATAACCAAGGAATAATGTTCTAAATTGACTAAATTTAAATATAATTATTTAATTTAAATAAAACTTAATTTAAATAAAATTGTCTAAGTTGACTAAATAAAAAAATCAAAAAGATAGCATCTTAAGTGTTGGTCATATACTTCTGATTTGGTGAAAGGACTTTATCCCCCTCCATGCAGGCTGTCCCTTGTGACTCTTGTCCCTGTGCTCCTGAAAGTTTGCCAGATAGAGTCATTTAATGTGCTGTTGACTTTCCTCAATTTCTCACAGCCCAAGGATACTGGTAGAAAAAGTTTATCCATTAGTTATCAAATGCAGCTGACATGCGGCCAGTTTATTTTTGGCAGTCTTACCCTTTTTTGGTGACATCTTTTACATAACTTCTTATTCTTAGTTCTTTTTCTGTAATAGTTGCAACTTGCTCATGTTTACTATGTATCTCTCCATTGCCCTTAGAAATAAAATTTTACTCTTTAGATATTATAGATCTATGAACATCATTGGAAGAAAATTAATATTAAGAAGATAGACTGGGGGCAGAAAGGTAGCTGAGCAGATTGAGAGCCAGGCTCAGAGACAGAAGGTCTTGGGTTCAAATTTGGATTGACATCCTTCCTAGCTATGTGACCATGGGCAAATCAATTAATCCCAATTGCCTAGTTCTTAACACTCTTTTGCCTTAGAACCAAGATAGTATTGATTCTAGGATGGAAGGCAAGAGTCTTAAAAAAAAAAGAACATGGGCTTTCATTTCCAGGAAAATGTGGGGGTCTTTCAAAGAATTTTGAGGCAGACAAACCAGCTCTCTTTCCTGACTTAATTCTGGGTCCTATTCATTGTTCATGTAACTGCTTATGTGAAGTAATACGTATTCTTGATCCACTTGGTTTTTCCCATGTGGATAGTTGGGCATCACTCATTAGATTGATTATGTATCTCAGTTAGGAGCCTTTGCAGTACTGTGGGGTCTAATGCAATCAATATATCATCCATAAATAGGAACATGTGGAGAGTCTTAGCATTTATAAAGAATCCCTCTACCATTGGTATTTGGTGCTGGAATTCCTCCAAGTTAGGGGTGAACCCCTTTGTCCATATGTATTCGATTTGGGTTTGGTTTTTTGCCTGATATTATTTCATTGGCATAAGGAATCCCTAGTAAGGAAATCCCTGCTAATGGGGCTAGGCATCTGTTGTGCAACTTATGGTCTTAGAGAGTTGTTTGGGGGCACTTGGGAGTTAAGTTACTTGCTCAGGTTTGCACAGCACCTTGGAGAAGCGAACCCTTACAGATAGTCCTGGGCATGCCAAGGTAACAATTAGGTAGCCCGCCCTTCTTGGATGATGTCCTCTTCCCAGAGCTCTTTTTGACATGCTTATAATTGAGTTGATACTCCCAGTTACTTCTGGGATCCACAGACTCACCATTCCCATCGTGTCCAGAAAATAGCCATGCCCAAGAGGTGAATCTTCAGCCAACATCATCTGTGGGGTGAGTTCCCTGAAAAGACTAAGTCAAGGGACTGAGATTTCTAAACCTTTCTTTACAGGCTGATGACTCATCACTGCCTATCACACAATCTAAATTCTTTTCTTTTTCTTTTTTTTTTTAAACCCTATTCCTGGCTAGGCAGCTGGGGCAAAATGACTTGCCCAGGATCAGACAGTTACGACATGTCTGGAGTTAAATTTGAACTCAGGACCTCCCATCTCCAGGCCTGGCTCTCTATCCACCGAGCCACCTAGCTGCCCCACCAGTCTCAATTTTAGACAACTGGGCAATTAAACATTCCTCATTCACTTCATTCATCTCCTGTTTCCATGGCTTTGTATAGGATGCTCCCCCTCCTGGCCATGCCAGTAGCTTCTCCCTCTTCATCTCTGCTGCTGGGAATCCCCAACTCCCTTCAGGGCTCTGAAAGTTCTTTCCAAGGGGGCAGTTGGGTGGCTCAGTGAATGGAGAGCCAGGCCCAGAGATGGAAGGTCCTGGGTTCAAATGTGACCTCATATACTTCCCAGCTGTGTCATCCTGGGCAAGTCCCTTAACTCCCATTGCCTAGCCCTTATTGTTCTTCTGCCTTGGAACCAATATACAGTATTGGTTCCAAGATGGAAGGTGGGGGTTTAAAAAGAAATGAAAGGCCTTTTCTGATTCATCCAGTTTTTAGTGCTCCCTATACTCTGAAACTAGCCAGTATTTGTTCTGTGTGTGCTTTATGCTTATTATTAATTTATATTAATTATCATTAATACACATTAACTTATTTGTGTAGCTGTCATTTTCTAATGGTCAAATGTAAACTTCTTGAGGGCAGGAATCAGTTTTTGTCTCTGTGTCCCCAATACCTGGCACAGCACCTCGAAGGACTTTACTCAGAGCTTAAAGAATTGAATGGACCCTTTCTGAGGCTTATGAAATAAGACCACCTCTAGCCAGGTCCTTCCTTTCCTGGTGAGGGTTGCTGATAACAATTCTCAACTTAATTCTACCAGTCTAGTGACTGCTGGATCCCCTCATTGGCCTCTAGTACATAACTGTTATGTGAAATAAGTCAAACAAACAAACATTTGATAAGCCCTGATTATATGGGAAGTGCTGGGGGTATACAGAAAGGTAAAAGAAAATCCCTGGCCTCAAAAAATCACCTTCTAATGAGCAGATAGCATACAAATAGTTATGCAATAATAGATAGATTTAAAGTAAACTGGAGGGGTAGCTGGGTGGTTCAGTGGATTGAGAGCCAAGCCTAGAGAGAGGAGGTCCTGGACACTTCCCAGCTGTGTGACCCTGGGCAAGTCACTTGAGCCCCATTGCCTAGCCCTTACCACTCTTCTGCCTTGGAACCAATACACAGTACTGACTCCAAGATGGAAGGTGAGGGTTTTTTAAAAAAAAAATAATAAAATAAAATAAAGTAAACTGGAGGCCATCTCAGAGGGAAAGAACTATAATTGAGGAGGATGTGGAAAGGCTTTTTGCTGAAGGTGGCATTTGAACTGAGGTCAGGGGGAAGCTAGGAGACCCTAAAGAGGAGAGAGAGCATTCTAGACATAAGATACCACGTTCTTGTCATTTACATGCTTTTATTTCTTCCTAGTCACCAGGACAATTGGTGGGAGACTCTAAAGATCAGAGTATAGAATGATGGCCCCTTTCTAGAGCCTTTATGGCTCCTTAATACCTTCCCAGTTGCCTTTGAGGTAGGTATGATCACCATTTGAATTCTGTCAGTCAAGGGATGAATTTTCAACCAGCACCGTTGGAGTGTGATTCCCCGAAGAGAGACATCTACGTTCCAGCCCTTGATCCTTGCTGAGCGACGCTCCCTCCTCCTGGCAGCTTTCTAGTGACTTTAGGTGTAGAAGTTGATGTCACGGTCAGCATGCCAAGAAAGACACTCATGATGAATGCAAAAACCCACCCACCTGCTCCCATCTGCCCCATTCATGCCCACAGAGCTTTACCCCAGCACCCTTTCCCAGCTCTCACGCTCGAGGGCAGAAGTTGGCATGAATGGAATTCTAAGTATAAAAAGCAGCTGGCTCTCTCGAGCAAATCTGCCCACACCTGGGGGGACTCCTGGCCCAGGGCAGAGCTCTGGGTGTACCAAACTCCTCTACCCACTTTTGCTCTCTCCTGCCTTCCATGTGTCCCTTTGCCCTAAGCTCAGCCTCGTCGTCTGTGTGTGCTCTCACGGGCGCACATTTACAGGAAGATGAAAGAGGACTGAGCTCAGTGGAAGAGAGAGAATAAACTTTTGTTCTATGAAAATACAAACTATTTTGCTCTGTGTCGCTGGGTGAGGTTGCCCAGGTGCAGCTCCGGTTTCCTTAGGCCCCTCAGCATTCCCCTTGGAAAGGAGAGAAACCAGCCGGGGGGCCCCCAACCTCGAGGTATTAAGGAGGGCTGAATTCTTGAGGAAGAAAGAGAGAACTGTGGGGGCATTGGAATGTCAGGCCTGACCCTCCAGGGGAATTCCTTGAGGGATCCTTGGATTTCAAGAGAAGAGGGATCTAGTCTGGCTCTTGGGATAGAATATTTTGTTTGCACCTTTTCCAAGATTTCTAAGTAGTTCTCATTAGTTTTGCAGTCACAACATCTGAGAAATATTTAAGAGTGCAGAAGAATAAAATAAAATAAAAGTAAAAAAAAATGGAGAAGACTCATTAGCAGGATTTGTGAGTTGGAGGGATTGTGAGTGGTCATCTGAATCCTGCCCTTTATCCATCCTTGATCAATTCTTACCTCTTTTTTTTTTTTAATTTATTTTTAAACCCTTACCTTCTGTCTTGGAACCAATACTGTTTTGGTTCCAAGGCAGAAGAGTGGCAAGGGCTAGGCAATGGGGGTTAAGTGACTTGCTGGGAAGTGTCTGAGGCCACATTTGAACCCAGGACCTCCCATCTCTAGGCCTGGCTCTCAATCCACTGAGCTACCGAGCTGCCCCCAATTCTTGCCTCTTTAGATGTTCATTTCCAGCTCGTCCCTCTCTATCGGATGCACAGAGAGAGGACAGCTGCTGGATCCTTTGCCTAGGCACCTATGGAAAACTTGCAGAGTTTGCACCCTTTTAGAGAAATGGAAAGGGAATTAATTGTTGGGGAATGAGGGAGAGGACAAATAGAACAGAGCAGAAGCCTTCGAGGCCAGAAGCCACTCAGGGTCTTGTTTTAGAGGTCACCGAGTAGTTTTATAACCACCTTTATGTAAGTCAGTCTTCTCACAGGGGCAGTCACGTTCCCTTCCGGTCCTTGGCCTCCTTTTCTGTGAAATGAAGACCCTGGACTAGATTCTTCCGCAAAGTTTCTTCCAGTTTGAACACAATGATTAGAACCACATCCCATCACTCTGAAACTCGCCTTCCTGGCCGGGCTCTGCAACAATTTCCCCTGCCTGCTTTTATGGATTTATCCCACTCATTTATAGCACTGGGTTTTGCCAGGGTCTGGGGATGATTGTTAACTTTTTTCCCTTAAAGGAACATGTTTGAAAACTGTATTCCCAGGTCAAAGTTCCAAACTGTGGCCAATGCTCTGGGGAATAAAGGCTGCTGAACTAGTTACTCTGGAGAAAGGAACTGTTTGCACCAGAAATGGAAGCTGTCAGGACGCTTGGATATTTTTATTACACGTCTGCCTAGAGGCAAATGGTGCTGGCTGGCGTAGCTGGCTATGCGAGAGTATGAAATAAGTCAATGACCTCTCCCGGTGCTAGGCCTGTGCAGAGGTGTGCCCTGGAGTGCTCACCAAGGAAAACGAACCCTTTCAGCATGGTGAGCTGGAGGAAAGAGCCCACTTACCTTCTGCTCATGTCCCTAAACAGGAAATCAATGTTATCCACTTTGTCCATCCTTCCCACAGCTGCCGAAAGGATCTCGCGGATGGCACACACCTCCTTTGCAGGAAAGGTGACCCATCTCTAGCACGATGTAAACCGCAAAAGCCCCACCCCTTTTCTCCTGTGAGCCAATAGAGAAGCTTCCCACCATTTCCCAACAGGCTTTGATTTGTAATTTCTCAGTTACAACCTTCAAAACTCCCACACACAATGCCTTTCGCCCCTCCTCATCGCGGCCGTAGTCCACCTTCAAAAACATTCAAGAGTGGAATAAAAGAAGATCCGTCAATTATGTGACAATTAACAAAATGCCTACTTAATCATAATTGGAGATGGATATTCAGAATAGGGAAAAGATATTCAGCGAGGACGTTATTGGCTGAACTCAGACCAATTTCTCTGTGCTGATGTGGTCGTGTTGTCCTTCTCTTGAAGGAGAAGCCAGGTGACAACTTCCTTATGGATAACTTTTTTACCTAAAACCCCAAGAATTCATGACAGCAACCCAAGCCTTTAGTCCTCTCAGCAAATGATAGCCAGAGTGGTGCAGCAAGGTAGCACAGTGGACAGAGCACCAGGCCCGGAGTTAAAAGAACCTGGGTTCAAATCTAGTTTCAGACACTTCCTAGCTGTGTGACCCTGGGCAAGTCACTTAACCCCAGTTGCCTACCCTGCTCTTTTGTCTTAGAACTGATACTAAGGCAAAAGATATAGGTTAATTGTAGCCAGAGGGTCATTACAACACTTTTTAAGGAAAAACTCATTAGCCTTTTTGAAGAAGGGTCTTAAAATATTGCTCCTGCCACACATACCCTCATGAAATTTTAAGCATTTAGAGGGCAAGAATTGTTTTTTTTCCTTTCTTTCTTTCTTCTTCTTCTTCTTCTTCTTCTTTTTTTTTTTTGGTGTTGTATCTTTAGCTCTCAGAATAGCGTCTTACACATCATTTGGGTTTAGTAAATGATAGATTGAAATTAATTATCCAGAATTGCTGCCTATACTTCTGTTGGCAATTAAAATCCTTTGCTCAGACTGAGTCATCTTTCGCTGAGGAAAGAACACTCGCCTAGAAACAGAGAACCTGACTGCACATCTTGGCTTTTATACTCGACTAAATATATGATGAGAGGTATCTCTGCCATGTGACTGTTCACTTCTCTGAATATGTTTTAGGATCTAGAAAATGGGGAAAACAACTCTTTTAGTGGGGGATGGACAGTCATCTCAAAGTCAGAAAGCTCTGCCGCTGATACCTACTGACTGGATAACTATGGGTCCTTGCCCTCTGTCAGTACCCAAGGATTATTTTCTTTAGAGCTTTACCTTCAGACTTAATATCAATTCAGTGGATTCAGCCACCAATTTTTTTTCTCCACTTCCTGTCACTATGCCTAGAAATCTACCATTAGAGGTTTTGAAGGCTTTAGAGTGTTTGAGTCCCTTATTAAAATATAACTACCAAATATATATAGTCCTTACCAAACTATAACTGTTATATATAGTACCTTATTAAAATATAACTACTATATATATAAAATATAACTCCTAGAAAGAGTTCTTGCTTAAGCTTTTTCACACACACACACCCCAAATTCTTACCTTCTCACTTAGAATCAAGACTGAATATAAGTTCCAATGCAGAAGAGTGGTAAGGGCTAGGCAATTAGAGTTAAGTGACTGTGCCCCCTGGCTGCCCCTTGAGTGACTTATTTATTTATTTATTTGTTTATTTAATAAAAACTCTTACCTTCCATTTTGGAATCAATGCTGTGTATTGGTTCCAAGGCAGAAGAGTGGTAAGGGCTAGGCAATGGGGGTTAAGTGACTTGCCCAGGATCACCCAGCTAAGAAGTATCTGGGGTCAGATTTGAACCCAAGTTCTCCTGATTCCTGACCTGGTGCTCTATCCATTGTGCCCCTTGGCTGCCCCTTGAGTGACTTTCTTTTTTTCTTTTTTTTTAATAAACCCTTACTTTCCATCTTGGAATTACTACTGTATGTTGGTTCCAAGGCAGAAGAGTGGTAAGGGCTAGGCAATGGGGGTTAAGTGACTTTCCCACAAAGCTGGAAAGTGTCTGATGTCAGATTTGAACCCAGGACCTCCCATCTCTAGGCTTGGCTCTCAATCCACTGAGCTACCCCACTGTCCCCCCTTGAGTGACTTTCTAAGACTGAAAGTTATCAGCAAATTGCAAATTTCCATTAGTAGAGGGCACTTCTGTACTGAGAATTTTGTATACATTTGAAATCATAGATTTGTTAGCAAAAGGAAAGCAAAAATGATGTTCTCGGTCATCAAACATTTATTAGGCACTTATTATGTCCTAGGTACTGTATGTAACAAGATTCAGATATACAAAGAAAGGTATCCCCATCCCAAAAAATCTTTCTGTGCCCTCAATGAGTGTACATTCTAATGCAGGAGATAATACTGAAATGTCAAGGTGCCTACAAGGTGTATATAGAGTGAATGGAAGGTTGTCTGAAAGAGGAGGCCAGTACCATTTGCCTCAAAGGATAGCTGAGAGGAACGTGCTGTGTACCAAGAAAGAAGCGCTGTCAGTGCAAGACATCGTAGGGGGAAAGATCACGGAGTCTGAGTGTTTGACTCGGAATCAAGAAGACTCCAAATCATGACTCTGACAGTCCCTGCATGACACGAGCCACTTAACCTTTATGTTTCTCAGACAACTCTTCAAGGCTGAGTTATAAACAGATGCCATATGCATCCGTGGAGGGTCTCCTCAGCTGGGGAAATCTGGCCAGTCATTGACATATTGACACACTCATTATCAGTAACAGAGAACAAACTGAAATTTCAGAAATGGTTGAGCATTGAGAGGCAGGATGGTCCTAAAAGACTGGCTTGGCAGGTTTATTTGCTAATTTGAGAGACTGGCTTGCCCTCGAACAGGCAGCTGTTGTTGTTGTCGCTATGAAGCCCAGTCGTATTGAACCAAGCACCTAGAACTTTAGGGAATCCCCTGGACCCCAAATCCTAGGGCTTTCCAAAGACAAGAGAAAACTAGCTAGAATAGGCTACTGGATTTGAAAAAACTGTTGTGCTTGCCAAACTGGAATAAAGAAGAAGGTGGCAATAAAACACCTTGGAAGAGATGCTGACAAATTAAAAACAATGGCGCAACTATGAGTGAACATCTACTCTGGGCCTTGATGCCTAGAGGGGAGAGAGGGTGAAAAATTCCCCTGCTAATTATACTAGAGTTCAGTTGTATCCTTCCACTGCCCATCCATCTGCTATGTGACAACTCTCAGGAAAGATGGACCACCCAGATGACAGCACCATCATGATACACTAAGTTGGCATCAGTGCTACTCAGCACCGTCTCTCTTTCCTAGCTAAAAGAACATGAACTTAGCTTATAGGGTATTCATCTTGGCTCTCCCCAACCCTAACCCTCCATTCAACCTATTTCCATTTTGCTTTTTTAATTTGATTAGAAAGTGGGGAGGAGAGAGAAGGTTTAAGTACTCATTTATTTTTTGAAAGTCTTTGGATGGAATGATTTTTTTAAAAAAGTAAAATCCTTACTTTCTTGGTATCAATTCTAAGGTAGAAGAACTGTCAGGGCTAGGTAATGGGGGTTAACTGACTTGCTCAGTATCATAGACCCAGTTATGAAGTGTCTAAGGCCAGACTTGAACCCAGATCTTCCTGTCTCTAGTCCTGGTTCTCTATCCATTGTGATAGCTAGCTGCCCCTGGATGGAATGATCTTAAGCAAATATTTGCCCACTAAAGGGTCAACATTTGCAATCCCACTTTAGGTGGGAAGGGGCATGGAGGGGGAAATAAGTTCAGAAGTCCATGGACCCACTAAACTTAAAAAAAAAAAACCTTTACTTTCTGGCTTAGAATCAATACAAAGCATACATTTTAAGGAAAAAGAACAGTAAGGACTACACAATTGCCCAGGGTCACATAGCTAGGACATATATGGGGTCAAATTTGAACCCAGGACCTCCCATCTCTAGTCCCACTGAACCACTGAGCTGCCCTCCTGCAAAACTCTTGCAGCACACTCTCCTTTGAAAAGAAAGAAAAAATCATGCTCTTTTAAAAAAAATATTTATAATATTTTTCCATAGTTACATGATTCATGATCTTTCCCACCCCTCTTCCCTCCCCTCTCCCAGCACTGACAAGCAATTCCACTGGGTTATACATGTATCATTGTTCAAAACTTATTTCCATGTTATTCATATTTGTAGTAGAGTGATCTTTTAACATCAAAATCCCAATCACATCCCCATTGAAGTACGTGATCAATCATATGTTTTCTTTTTTTTCTTTTTAATTTTATTTAATTGATTAATTAAGAAAAATTTTCCATAGTTACATGATTCATGTTCTTTCCCTCCCCTTCTCCCCCCCACTCCTACCCCACCCCCTGTAGCCAAGGAGCAATTGGGTTTTACATGTGCCATTGATCAAGACCTATTTCCATATTATTGATGATTGCACTACGGTGATCATTTAGAGTCTACGTCCCCAATCATATCCCCATTGACTCATGTGTTGATCATACATTTTAAAAAATTGCTGGCACTTTCCAATGACCTTTCATCATAACAAAGAACAGTTGAATAAGCAGAACAAATCTCAACCTTGATCGTGTCTGACAATGGGTGTATGCCTCATTCAGCAACCCTAGTCTCCCACCTTTTTGCAGGAAGGAGGGAAGTATGCTTCACCATCTGCTTTCTTCAGTCATGACTGATGTCTACATTAATTAGCATTTTAAAGCTGTTTTCCTTTAGGTTTTTATGGCAATCAGCTCACTAGACCTCAAAGTATCTTGAAATGTTCTAGAATCTATCCTCAAAATTCCATTGCCGCATTAGGTAGGTTCTGCCGATGGATTTGAGCCCATCAAATGAATAAAATTGTAGCCCCGCTTCTTGCTCCAATGTGGATACTAGGAGCATTAGAAGAGCAGAAAGTTCACTTTCCAGCCTGGTGACCACACATTTTTTTTATCCTTTTCCCTCATTGAATGCAGTCATGTTTGTACTGCCCTTTGGGTACTGAATTTGGGCTTTGACTCTCTTAACATATTGAATTACCCTTTTGTCCTCCATATCACCTTCGTAATTGGTAAGACATAATCATGGTATTATTATTTAATTATCACACTCAGAGTAATGTCAGATTTCAGTAATCTAAAACTATATTGCCTCAAACTTAAATTATATGAAATAAGAGCCTACCTATCAGGTAACAGAGGTCTTAGGAAAGAAGGTGCCCATGAATAAAAGGCACTAGGTGACTCACTGGATAGAGTATTAGACCTGAATCAGAAAGACCCGAGTTCAGATTTGACCTCAGATACTTATCAGCTGTGTGATTCTGGGCAAGTTTATTAACCCCTGGCTGCCTCAGTTTCCTCAAATGTAAAATGGGGATCAGAATAGCACCTATTTCCCAGGGTTCTTGTAATAAAATGAGATATTTGTAAAGCATTTTGCAAAACTTAAAACTGTCTGTATAGAAATGGAAATAGTGACAACATTTGTACAACCCAATGGAATTGCTTGTTGTCTGTGGGAGGGGGAAAAGGGGGAAGGAAAGAAAACAAATCATGTAAATGTGGGAAAATATTTTAATTAATTAATTTTTCAAACTGTATATTCTAGGTACAATTATAATTACTATTATGAAAAAGTGTCCCTTTCCAATTTAATTCCTAGAATCTTTCTTTAGGATAAATTGAGTTTTTTATAACTTCTTATTTATTAGGTCTTTACCTCATAATACATAAATATGATAGATATAACCAGTGTCTTTATTTGACCTTTAGGACTGAAGAATTACCCATTTCACCCAAACATGCTGACCTTGGTCACTTTCCTATGACAGATGCTAGTTCATTCTCTCAAGAGCCTTTTGATTGGAAGGCATCAAAAAGATTATCTGGTCCAATTTCTCTCTTTTTATAGAGAAGGAAAATGAGAGACCCAGAGAGGAGAAAAGACTTGCCCATGTTACTTAGTGGGAAGGCCAGGAACAGAAGAACCCCGAGCCTTCTGACAGCTAATCCAATCATCCCATTCTCATTTATTATGGAAAATATCCTCTTAGACACAGATAATCAAAAAGCATGTAAATGTCTGCTGGGTTCCAGGCCCTTTGCTAAAATTAGGGATTTAGATAAAACAGCCCTTGCCCTCCTTAAGTTTGCATTCTACTGGACAGCCAGAGAATGTTCCAGATGTGGGGTGAGCCTGTTCAAAGTCTCTGAGACAGAAGATTAAGGATTGGGTATGGGAAGCAGGTCAGGATGGCTGAACTATGGAGATATGAAGTCATGTGCAAAGGAGACCCCAAAGACAGGAAGGGAACAGATTGGGAAGAACTAGTAGAGGAGTTTCTATTTGATCCCAGAGTCACTGGGCAACTATTGAGTTGAGTAGAAAGCTAACAATGTCAGACCTGTGCTTTAGACGGTGCGTGGAGGATGGATTCGAGTGAGGGGAGACAGGGAGGCTAATTAGGAGGCTGTTGTATGAGTGTCTGAACTAAGAGGACTTAAATAGAAATGTATTGATAGTTTCAGTGGTGAGTGGGATAGAGAATCACTTTGGGCAAGGAAGACTGCTTCCTTGCAGTAAAAGTGTAGCTAAGATTTTTAATTATTGTCCAATACTGTCTGACTCTTTCTGATCCTATTGGGGGTTGTCTTGGCAAAGATACTGGAGTGGTTTGCCTTTCCTTTTCTTCCATCTTATTTCACAGATGAAGGAACTGAAGTCAACAGGGTTAAATAACTTGCCCGGGGTCACTCAGCTAGTAAGTGTCAGAGGCCAGATTTGAACTCCAGAAGATGAATTTTCTTGGCTCCAAGTCCAGAGCTCTATCCACTGAGCCACCGAGCTGCTAAGTGAGATTAGATAGCACAAATTTGTAGTAGACTCATTGAATGAATAACTACCGCAGGAAATCATGCATCATGCAGGAAATCATTCCATCAGGGCATGAATGAACAGCAATTGTAGAAACTATCAAATTAAAGGTCACACTAAATTAAACATAGTGCATGGTAGATCATATATTAAAATTTGGATTCCCAAAAGATTCCAGAGTTGGAGAGGGAGATAGGATTATACATCCAATGAAAGGATTCCTGAGTGTCTTCCATGCACTGGAAATCATTCCCAAGGTTCAGTTTGCTAACACCTATTCAGTACCATTTGCATTGTGTAAAGCCAGACCTGCATGCATTGATATTTCAGAATGAGAAACAAATACTGTTTTCAGTAGCATCCTGAAGGCAGCCAGGCTGAGAAGAGTCTATCTTGGTCTCTCCAGCAAGGAGACAAAGTTGTTTGGCTTCCTGATTTCACCTCTGGTTACCTCTATGCCCAAAAGATATTTCCAAGTTTCTGCTGTACTGAGAGTAGCCTAGTCAAGAGAACAAAAATGAGGAACCAAGAGGATTTACTTCAAAAGAAGTCCAAAATGTAAAGCTTGGTCAGAAAGTAATGCTGTAAAAGGAGCATGATAAAGGGCTACTCTCTAGAGAGCCAAAGAGATTCAGGAGAGAAGTCCATAGCCAGGGTGCTTTAGCAAAGAAACAGAAGTATGAACTATAGCTCATTCCCCTTGAGTGATTTATGGCCAGTGTGATATAGTGGATGGTCAGCTAAGTAGCTTAGTGGATAGACTGCCAGGCTTGAAGGTCAGGAAGGCAAGTTCAAATCTGGCTTCAGACACTTACTAGCTGTATGACCCTGTACAAGTTACTTTACCCCATATGCCTGAGTTTCCTCATCTAAAAAGTGAGCAGGAAAACGAAATGGCAAACCATTAAACCATTCCAGTATCTTTGCCAAGAAAAGCCCAAATGGGGTCACAAAGAGGCAGACATGACTGAAATGAGAGACCAACAGCAACAACAGTATTGTGGATAAAGTGCTGGACCTGGAGTCAGGAAGACTTGGATTTCAATCTTGCCTCAGAGACATCCTAGGTGGAGACACTAGTAGTCATTTAACCTTCCTGGACTTCCTAACTGGGCTAATATATAAAACAAGGAGGTTGGACTTGATTACCTCTAAGGTAGTTTCCATTTGTAGAAGAAAGGAAAAAGAGGTGAGAAGAGGGAGGGTCTAGGACAATCTGGTAGGTAATGGACAATGTCCATGTTAAAGAAGCAACAGATAGATGATTATTCAGCAAAGAAGACTACTAAGAGAAGTAGGAGGAGAACCAGGAGAGAGCAGAGCCATAGAAATCAGGAATGAAAGGGAGCAGTCAACAGTGTCCAAAGCTGGAGAGAGATCACTGGTAGAAGATGGTTCAGTTGAGTTATGGGATCAGAAAACAGAGTACAAAAACTTGAGAAGTGAGTGGGAGATGAGAAAGTGAGGGCAATCGGTATAGAGCACTTTTTTCTAGGAATTTAGGAGTGAACAGGGAGAGGGAAGATGATAGTTTATATGGATGGTAGGATCATGGGAAGGATTTTTAAAAATTTTGAACTTAAACTAAAAAAAAAAAGTGGAAATTTTTATATACTTATATATCCTACTTAGTAGCAAAGGACTGGAAACCTTAAGGCATAGCTGAACAAATCATGGTATGTAAATGTAATGGAATTCCAAGACAGAAACAGAGGGTTGTATACAGACCTACAAATTTCTATTATATACACAAGAGAAAGTTGTTTTGTTAAGAATGGGGTAGGACTAGTGAGAACAGAAGACAGTAGGGAAGAATACAATTGATTAAAAAAAATATCGAAGATTAGAGAAAGAAGATTGAAAGAGGAAACAAACTCTCCATAACCCCACTTTATTAATCAACTCTTTTTTTAGTGAGAAATACTGGAGATAAAAGTTTACAGTGCCATAGCAGATGTGGCGATTTTAGAATCAGCGGACTTTGATTTACATCTCTGATCTAATAACTATTTGTGTGATTTGGGGCTGATCTCTTAACCACAAAGAGCTTTGGTTATTTGGTATGTGAGTGAGTATTATTTCATATGTAGACATGAAAGGGTTAGACTAAATCATTTCTAAGGTCCTGTCAAACCCTAAATTGATGATTGTGTGATGGAAGTTGGAAGGCTGCATGGCTGTCATACACTCGCTTGGTCTCTTTTTTGCACTTGATTACTGTGGCATGGTGGAAAGAACATTATGGTCTAGATATTCTAGAAAGCATTTTGGAACTACAACCCCCAAAGGCATTATATTGTGTATGTCCTTTGACCCAGCAATACCATTACTAACTCTCTACCCCAAAGACATCAATGAAGCAAAAAGACATGCACAGATATTATAGCAGCTCTTTCTTTATCAGCAAAGAACTGGAAATTAAAGGAATGCTTTTCAGTTAGGGGAATAGCTGAACAAATCATGGCACATAAATATAATGGAATATTACTGCTCTGTAAGAAATGAAAAAGGGATGGTTTCAGAGAAATCTGGGAGGACTTGTAAGAGCTGATGTGAAGTGAACAGAACTAAGAGATTCAGTTATAGAATAACAATAGCATTATAAAGAAAAATAACTCAGAAAGACCCCAAAACTCTGATCAATGCAACTGATCACAATTCCAGAGGACCTCTGAGAAAGCATGCTCCTGCCTTCTGACAGAGTGGTATGGAATGTGTGCAGAATGGGATATGCATTTTTGGACTTGTATGGCAAATATGGTCATTTGTTTTACTTAATTGTGCTTGTTACAAATACCAGGGTCCCTTCCACACTGTAACTTTCCCCATCAAGATTTAGATACATTGCAAGTTGGCATAAGAAATTAAATGGGAATTTTTTGGAAGTTTTGCAGAAGTAGCAGATGACATGTGAGGGTCAACAAACAACACAGAAAAAATGTAGAAAAACAGGCATGCATAAAACATACATGTAGTGCTGTATAATGTCAATCTTATTTTCTCTCTTAATACCATAAAGAAACACAATTTCTTTTTTAAAGTTAAAACAACTAAAAAGCTAAAGTTTGTGTATTGATTTATAATCTTGAACCCTAGAGACTACATTTCCCACAATCCCCTTTTCCTTTTCCTGTGTGTGCTATGTGGAGGGAGTTTGGGTTTTCGGTTTCCACCCATTCTCTCTCTCTGGATCCATGGTGGAGGAGGGAGGAGCAGCTCTTGGTTTGTTGCTAGCCTTACTTCCTTATACTTCAAGATAAATATTTAATTAAATATTATTAAATATAATACTTGGAGTATTGGATATTAATTTTAATCTTTACATTTCAAAAAGAACATGAAAACCAGTAGATGACAAAGACTAGAAATGTTAACATTGACTTATATATATAGTCTATAATCAAATACTTAACCCAGATTTTACAATAAAGTACTGTAAAAACCCCATAAAAGAAAGAGAAAAAAATTCAATCTTTCTGAAGGAAGGACCAAAAAAATTTTACTCAAGTTTTCCAGATCATGGGGATTCTGCATCCCTAAGTCCTGTGATGTGGAAGGGATACTTGTCTTGTGTTTTTCTCTTTTTCATATGGAAGGGAGCTAGTAATAGTGATGTGGGGGGAAAAAAACATTAAAAAAAGAGTCATTGAAGCATCTTTTAAAATACTCAAAAGGGAGGGGCAGCTGAGTATCTCAGTGGATTGAGAGCCATGCCTAGAGACAGGAGGTCCTAGGTTCAAATATGGCCTCAGACATTTCCCAGCTGTGACCCTGGGCAAGTCACTTGACCCTCATTGCCTAGCCCTTACCACTCTTCTGCCTTGAAGCCAATACACAGTACTGACTCCAAGATGGAAGGTAAGGGTTTAAAATAAATAAATAAATAAAATACTCAAAAGGGAACAGATGAAAGTTCAGAAAGAAACATAACAAAACTTTGAAAATAACATGAATTATTATGTTTGTATCTTTTAAAAGCAAGAGGTAAATAATTGATATTATTGTCATTCTAGAATAATAACCTAGAAGTAGGAGAAAAGACTTCCCAAGAGTAGTCTAGAGTTTATTTCTATGACTTGGTCTTGCTTGGTGGAACTTTGGTACTTTTCCCTCTGTTTCTAAGATGAAAGATAAAGGCAAGAAATGAGATTTCAGTACTTATATGACCTATGATTGGGTCAGTGAGGCTATCCCTCTTGTTCATATACATCAGAATCATTGCCTTGCAACCAGTTTGATAATGACCCTCAAGACTTAGCTAGACTGGCCATTGGGCATAGTCATTTGCCAGTCACCAGTCCTATGCCCAAAGCCCTTGGTAAAAGTTGTCAGAGATGGTGGTGTTCTGCTGGTTGGCCACTGAGAACCCAAAGACCCTTCCATTCCAAGGTAAGCATTAGTGGAACATAAATGGAAAACGGTGTTGGGATGATGGGACCCATTTCCTTGAAGTTATCATGCTGGACTGCCTTCACATGGTGTTCTGGCTTTCTAGTTCTTCATAGCAGGTGGCAGTTGCTATTGTGCCCCTATCATGTGCTTATACTCAAGAAGACAAGATACTCTTTGGGACCTCTTTGGGATATTTTTAGTGTAAACAAAACCTGATTAAAGTGAACATCCAGGAACTTCTGAAGAAACAAAGGGATGTGTTGTATAGTGAAGGGGAGAGGTGTGCCCTCACCCACATACCTTGTTCAGCTAGTGCTGGGGAGTATCACAAGTTAATTTTCAATATATCTACAAGGGAGTCTTGAGTCTTTTACATTATATGCTGGAGGGAAGCACCTTTATTTCAAGTTTTATTCCTGAGGGTTAATGCCATTGCCCTGCCACCTGCTTCAGAGTAGAAGCTTCCCTAAAGCTGACACTTTCCAGGGGGGATGGCCCAGATTCCCTCTGCTTGATGGATGACCATCATACTGGGGTGGTGCTTACCACAAATGTAAGACCCAGCCATCCCTGCCAATTAGTGTCTTGTAGGACTCTGTTATAAGCAAAAACAAGAGACCAAGACTGCGGAACATGCCTTTTGGAGTGTAGACTAGTAAAACAAGGAGTCCATTTGTCCTCTTTATCTCTTCCTGGTCTATACTATTAAAATAAAGAATTTGACAGCTATGGATCTTGTTTGTGGTCACCTGCATAATGGCCATTTGATTTGCGGCTTTCCCTTCACTTCACATCGTAATTGATACATCTTCAACAAGTAGCTTTTGGGGAAATTAAATCTGGCAAGGAACCATCAGTGTCGGCAGAGCTCAGGAAGGATTTATGTCACTCTCTCTCATCTCATTCCTACTCCACCTACTTCTGTTCCCCAGTGCTCCCCCTTCCCAGTTAGCACGAGTCTTACAGGGGCGATTCCTGTTCGCCGTTAGCAGCTGCTTGGGGGTGGAGGATTGGCGAGGGAGGTACCTTGACTAGAGACTGTTGATCAGATGTGATGAGGCTACGCCAGAACCCTGAGGTAATTGCATCAGGATGTATAGGTCACCTTCCTGGAGGTAGCTTGGCAGTTTCAGATCCATGAGGTGGCTCGCGGCTCCACTAATATAGGAAGCTGTCAATGGGCATTGGTGGTGTTGAGTGGTAGGCATAGGTGGCTGTGTGCAGGCTCGAGGGTGGGGAGGAGACTGCCTCTGGAGTATTCTAGGCTAGTAAAGCAAACAAAATCAGCCCTCCGGTCACAACCATACAGATTCAGCTTCTGATGAGTGAGACTCTCCTGGTCTCCAAAACCCTCTCCCAGCATACCAATCCCCCCCCCCTCCCTTTCCGAGGATGGAACTCGGGACCTTCAGCTGACGCGCTGCCTGTAGAGTCACTCGATTTCGGCTTGGGTTTAGTCTCCATCTGAAGTGGATTGTTATGTCTGAGATTCTCCTCAGGGTGGATTCTCACAGGAACAGGCTCAAACCTGAGGCTTTCACCTCCGAGCTAAATAAACTGGGGAATCGCTAAATCTTTCTAAGCTACAAGTTTGGGGACTTCTCGATTCCACGTTGACAGCATCCTGAAGTGGTTTGCCATTTCCTTCTCCAATTTATTTTACAGATGAGGAAACTGAAGCAAACAGGGTTAATCGATTTACCCAAGGTTACACAGCCATTAAGAGTATGAATGTCCTGCCTCTTAGCCCAAGGCTTTATTCACTTGTGCCATCTAGCTGCCCTGAACATACTACTATAGCTATCAAAACATTTTTTTAAATTCAAAGATATTTTATTTTCCCAGTTCCATGTAATAACAATTTTCCACGTTTTCCAAAATTCTAAGATCCAAATCGTCTCCCTCCCTCTTTTACCTCCCCCTTCTCATAGTTGGTAAACAATTTAATCTGGGTTATGCATATATTATCATGCAAAACCTACTTCCATTTTGGTCTTTGTTATATATTTATTCATATAAAGCCAAAACCTCCAAATAAAACCATAAACAAAGTGAAAGAGAGTATACTTTGATCTGCATTCTAACTCCAAAAGTTCTTTCTATGGAGGTGGAGAGCATTCTTTGTCCTAAGTTCTTCAGACTTGTCCCAGGATATCAAAATACTTTTAAACAAGTAGGCAGTTGTTTCCTGACAACTCAACCCTACATTCCTAAGCTCTTTGTTTTATTTATTTATTTATTTTGATTTGGAAAGGTGATTTATTATTATAGGGAGCTGAGGGTGAGGAACTCCCTCCAATAATACAGATGGACACCTTCTCAGCATTTTATGGTCTAAGAGAGCTGCAGAAGTCCCAAGTTAAGTAACTTGTCCAGGATCACATAGCCAATCTATGACAAGAAGCAGCACTTGAACCCAGGTCATCCTAATGACTTAGAGGTTGGTTTTCTATCTTCTAGTGATGATGATGGTGATGCTTTGCAGTAGCCTTAATATTGCCTTGAGTTACTTGTAACTAATTTCTTCCCAACAAGACGGTGTCACCTCAAAACTAGAGACTACTGTACCTGGCACAGTGTGGAGTATCCACTACATACTCAATATATATTTATTGTGTGAATGAATGAATGGATCCTTGTTGGGTGAGGCTTTAGGCAATAAAATGAGAGCTATTGAGAAAATAATATATGAACATATTAACAAGATAACTCAAATTCTACTGAGGAGGGATTCTAGGTATATTGTATATCAGAAACATTTATACAATTCTTCTCCCAGATTCTGATTGATTGAAAAAGGACTTTCTGAGTAATAACTACATGCCAGCGACACTGTACTGAGTGCTATGGGTAGAAAAAACAAGCAAAGGGGATATTTCCTGATCTCAAGGAACTTACATTCTAATAGAGGAAGCCAATAAATAAAGGACAGCTAGAGTTAGAAAGGGCAGCCAGGCCTGCAGTTAGAAAGCCTGATCTTCCTGGGTACACTTACAAGCTGTATGACCCTTCACAAGTCACTTAACCCCTTTTGCCTCAATTTCCTCATCTGTAAAATAAATAAAGATAAATGAGCTACAGAAAGAAGTGGCAGCCTCTCCAGTATCTGCCAAAACAAACAAACAAACAAAAAACCCAATGGGATCATGAAGAATCAGACATAACTGAAATCAGATGAAGAACCAGAGTTAGAAAGTTTGGAAATGGTGTAGTGAGTGCCTTAGTTCCCAAATTCCTCTCTCAGAACTCAAGGTCCAGGCTCAGATTCCAAGTTCCAGGAAGAGAAAAAGAAGGACCAGGATTTAGGTGACATTTTGAGACAAATCATTTGGAAGTTTCAAGGATCTTTTAACTTTGGCAGTAACACACATTGACAGGTGGTATACAATAAATCAAACAGACCCACAAGTTTCTCCTTGAAAATGAGTGTGAGTCTATTGCCCAGAATTGTAGTATGTATTTATTACTTTGGGGAAATTTTAGCTCAAAAATAAATATGCCTAGCTATTAAAATAACTACTTTGCATGAGGAATTGGAATCCAAATGCAAATATCCCAATCAACACTCACTGGCCAAATGCCAAATGCCAAATAGGATGAGAAAATTCAAGAGGATTATACCTTGCTAGATGTTCCAATGGACTATTTAGGCACTTGGCTCTCTAATTTGGAAGCTCCATCAGGCATGAAGATACAGTGACCCAAGAAAAAGAGTCCTGGGGGCATCCCAGAAAGCCTTTAGCCCAAAGGCTGCTATTTCAAAATGTTCTATGAAAAGGAAAGAAAGATGTCACAAACAGCTGAAAGCTTCCTAGATTCCAAAATACTGATTTTAGAAAAAGAAGTCCTCTACTTTTATGTCTTCTTCACTTCTTCCTCATAAATGCCACATTTCTTTGGCTTTCTTGTAGTATCATCTGAGGGGATGAAGAGGAAGGAGATGTCTACCAGGAAGCCAGAGGCCCTGACCCTAGCCCTATTCTTCTTTTCAATGATTTGCATAAAGACATAGCATGTTGATCAGATTTGCAAGATGGGAAGGAATGGATAAATACATTGGATGAAAGGGTAATCCAGGAGATGGCTGGGTAGCTCAGTGGATTGAGAGCTAGGCCTAGAGATAGGAGGTGCTAGGTTCAAATCTGGCATCAGACACTTCCTAGCTGTGTGACCCTGGGCAGGTCACTTAACTCTCATTGCTAGCCATTACTACTTTTCTGCCTTGGAACCAATACAGAGTATTGATTCTAAGATGGAAGGTAAGGATTTTATTAAAAAAAAAAAGAGTAGTCTATATCTAAGAACAATCTAGAATAGAGGTATCAAATTCAGGACTGCCAGTGGGTAAGGCCAGAACCAGATTAAAATACAATTGGGAAATATTTAACAAAACAAATGCATAATATAATATAGATAATGTCCATTTGTAATTTCCCAAGTCAATGTGCAACCAAAAGAGATTCATTTCTTTTTTGTGTTTGACCACACTGATGTAGGGGGGTAAACTTTAGTAATAAAATAAATTAAATATATAAATAAAGTATAATAGAGGGAAATGCAAAATTCTGCTCTTTGGTTCAGAAAAAAAAAATCGGTTACACAAGTATAGAATGAAAGGAAATGTGGCTGGAAAGCAGTTTAATGTGAGAAAGACCTTGGGTTTTTAATGGGCTCTAATTCACTCAATAAGTCAACATTGTGGTAGATAATAAATTAAGGGGTTAAAAGAAGAGAAGAAATCAAGTCAAGGGAGACCATTGCATTATACTTCAGGTGTGGTCAGACCACGCCTGAAGTATTATATTCATTGATGGACAATGCTATTGTTGTTCAGTCATTTTTCAGTCATATCTGACTCTTTATGACCCCATTTGGATTTTCTTTTTCTCCCTTTTTTTCTTTGAGGTCATAGTTGATTTTATTTTAAATTTTTATTTTATTTTATTTTAAATTTTTATTTTAAATATTTTTCCATATTTACATGATTCATTTTCTTTCCTTTCCCTCTTCCCTCCCCCTTCCCAGAACCGACAAGCAATTACAGAGTTATACAAATGTTATCACTTGATACCTATTTTCATACTATTCATTTTTGCAATAGAAAATCTTTTAAAACCAAAACCCCAAATTATATGCGCACATAAACAAGTGATAAATCATGTCTGCATTTCTACTTCCACAGTTCTTTCTCTACATGTTGATAGCATTCTTTCTCATGAGTCCCTCAGAATTGTCCTAGGTCATTGCATTGCTGCTAGTAGAGAAGTCCATTACATTGCATTATTCCTCAATGTTTCACTTTCTGTGTAGGATGTTCTCTTGATTCTGCTACTTTCACTCTGCATCAGTTCCTGAAGGTTTTTCCAGTTCACATAGAAATTCTCCAGTTCATCATTCCTTACAGCACAATAGTATTCCATCACCATCAGATACCGCAATTTGTTCAGCCATTCCCCAATCAGTGGACAAAAATACTGGAGTGATTTGCCACTTCCTTTTCCTGCTCATTTTACAAATGAGGAAACTGAGGCAAATGGGGTTAAGTGAGTTGTCCAGGTTTTACACAACTTTTGAGTGTCTGAGGTCAGATTTGAATTCAGTAAGATGAATATTTCTGACTCCAGGTCTGGGTACTCTATCCACTACACCACTTAGCTGCCCAGAATGGGCAATAAAAGTTTTGGAACTGTAAGATTCAAATTAATGTCCAATACTCCAATGTTATATTTTATAAAGTTTATTAATAATCACTAAAAGTAAAGGAATAAAAAGGTAGTTATCTAACAAAATAAGGCCACATGACCAAGCTCTCCTTGCCTGTTTAAAAGAACCCACTCCACCAAAGCCACATCAGGAAGAGAAGTGAGCAAGAGGCGGAGCTACACCAAATTTACATCCTCCTTATGTCAGCAGGTATTGTGAGGAGAGTGGGATGCTGGGAATTGTAGTTTTTAGGGTAACCGATTCTAATTACACAGAACTGGCTTAGAAGAAGATGACCTGGGCCAGTGGAAGAAATTAGTAATGTACCCGGACAAGCAAAGATTGAGAATGTGGGTAGCATGATAGTTACTGAGAAGCAGTGTGGTATCTTTAACATCATAATTAGTATTGATATGGTGCTTTACAGTTTGCAAAGCACATTAAATATGTTATATCATGTGATCATTACAATAATCCTGGGAGATAGGCACTATTCTTATTCTGATTTTATACATGAGGCAACCAAAGCAGAAAGAGGTTAAATAGTTTGCTCAGGGTCTCACAACTAGGAAGGTCTTTTCTTCCTCTAATCTTCTTGATTTAAAGTCCCAGATATTCTACCCAGGATGCCACTTATTGGACAGTCGGCCAGCCCTGGAGTTAATTTCTAATGCAGTGACCCCCTTATCCTAGGGTCCATCAACTTAAAAAATAATAATTCTGTGGCTATTTTGATGTAACTGATTTCCTGTGGATTCCCCTGTTTTTTATTTTATGCATTAAAAAAGAGGGTCCAGAGGCTTTTCCAGACTGACAAAAGTGTTTATGACACAAAGAAGGATAAAAATCCCTGCTTTTAAGATCTTGGATGTGATGCTGCTTTAAGAGAAAATGTTTTTACACTAGGAATTCCTACATCTAAGACATCGCATGTTCAGACCAAATGGGGAAATAAGTCTTCAAACACATGAAATATTTTCCTATAAAAGAGAAGTTAGGTTTATCTTGCTTAATTAACTATGGAGAGCAAATCTGCGATCAACAGATAGATGATTCCAGGAAGTAGATTTGGGTTCAACTTAAGCAAAAATATGATTAATATTTAGAGTTGCCTAAAATTAGAATAGCTATCTGGAGGGGTAATGAGCTCTCCATCAATGGACCTCTTCAGGTTCTTGTACTTTTCTAAGGGTTGAAAAAAAAGGCATATAAAATCTCCCTGGCTCTTTGTTCCAACTCTTCTCACCATCATCTTTTTGGTTGTATTTATTTTCCTCTCAACTATCTGGCTTCCTTTGTCACTCCCCAATCCTTTCTTGGGGCTGATGAACAGGCTTGCTCTTTTGGATAGAAGCCTAACAGTGATATACTTGCTGAAAGGGCACTCATTGCTTTTTTTGAGTATAAATCCAAATTGGTTTTTAGAATGGTTATATGTATTCATATAGCCACCATTCATCCGTGTACCTGTTTTCTCACAACCCTTCCAGGATTTATTATTTTCTTTTTTGGTGATCTTTGCTACTCTGATAGGTATAAAGTAGAATCTCAGAATTACTTTAATTTCATGTCTCTAATTAGTACTGACTTGGAGCATTTTTATATATGGCTATAGCTATATGACTATATATAGCTATGTTTTCAAATGGCTATAGATAGCCAGGGTTTCTTTTCTTTTTCTTTTCTTCTTCACTTCTCCCTACATTTCATGGCTAGTGTTTAGCCAAATCTTTGAGCTCAGGTTTGGAAATTCAAAGGGAAAGGCTAGTAGGGGCAACAGCCCCATTTCTCTATAGACAGCAAATTTTCTACTCTAGTCATATTTCAGATACTCTTTCTCAAAACTTTTTCTGTGATTTTGAGTGATAAGTGAGCTCCCAAATAGATACTTTCCAATCAGGTTGTCAGCTGGAAACAGGGAGCTTCATAAATCATGTTTTTGTTATTGAAGTACCCGCAGCTTCTCCCATTGACCCTGCCTTCTCCAAAACAAATTTACTAGATGTGGAAGATGAGAGGCTGGCAGATGTTTAGTTATATAAACTAGGAAAAATTGAACCTAGAACCAAAGAAGGAAAACAAGCAAAAGCCTATGTAGAAATTTCAGGAAGGGAGAGGAGCTTTTGAAGACAGTGGGAATGCAGGGTATTATTGGCTGGGACAATCTGGATGGACTATAGTTGGAAGGAAATGAACATACTAATGGAAGCAGAGGAAGCTAAAGGAAGAGATGATGAGAGTCAAGGTGAGGGGAACTGTCTGACCTTGATAGAATCACAGGAAGAACACCCCCAGACTAGTGAGATATAGCTGTCAGAGATAACACTATTCACTAATATTAATTTATTAATATTAATTAATAATGCATCACTAGAATTAACAACATTAATTTGTTAACATTAATCATTGAATGTTCAGACATGGGGAGGTTAATAATCCCACTGTATATTTCATGGCTCGCATCAAATTAGGAGTACCCTGTTTAAAATTGTGGTATCTGCTGGTGATGGAATACTATTGTGCTCAAAGGAATGATAAAGTGGAGGAATTCCACGGAGACTGGAACAACCTCCAGGAAGTGATGCAGAGTGAAAGGAGCAGAACCAGGAGAACATTGTACACAGAGACTAATACACTGTGGTGCAATCAAATATAATGGACTCTCTACTAGCAGCAATGCAGTGATCTAGGACAACTCGGAGGGATCTATGAGAAAGAACACCATCCACATTCAGAGGAAAAACTGTGGGAATAGAAACCAAAAGAAAAACAACTGCTTAATGACATGGATTGGGGATGTAGACTCTGAATGAATATCCTAGTGCAAATATCAACAACATGGAAATAAATGCTTGACCAAAGACACATGTAAAATCCAGTGGAATTGTGTGTTGGCTATGGGCGGGGGCTGAGGGAGGAGAGGGAAAGAACATGAATCTTGTAACTGTGGGAAAATATCCTAAATCAACTAATTAAATAAAATTTTAAAAAGAGTACCCTGTTCAATTCTGGGCAGCGTATTTTAAGAGAGACACTGCCAAACCTGAATAAGGTCAGGGAAGGGTGATCAGAATGATCTTGAAATTGTGTCAGTCAAGATTAATGGGACTGCTTAGAATGATTAGATCATAATATCATAAATTTAGAGCTTGAAGAATAAAAGATCATGTTCCCAACCCCATCAGTATACATGGGGGGGGGTGACTTTTAGCCTGTTGGAATGAGACCTAGGTGGGCTATTGATGTATAAAGTTGGGTGGGATGTATGGACTTGTAGGGAAACTGATGCTAGAGGCATAATCTCATGAACGGAACTTGAAGGTGAAAGACAGAGAGATTGGCTAATATTAGACACAGGCTGGTAGTAGCTGAGCTAACACCGAGCTATGCCAGTACCCACCGTTCACTGTCAGTATTAGATTCATATAACAAGCCTTTATGGAATGCCTTTGTGTGCCAGTGCAAGGGATATGAAACAAAACAAAACAAAACAACAACAACAACAACAACACAAAACCCCAACGAAATCCCTGCCCTGAATGAACTTACATTTTATTTACTTAAGATAATGGCTGTCTCCTGTGGCCATTAGCCTTTTGGACATTTTTCTAGGACTGAAGGGACAGAAAGCAGGATTTAGACCCTGGAAGGAAACTTGGAGAGCCTGAGAGCCTAGAGGAATGACTTTGTATTCATTCCTATTTTCCCATGCAGTTGTGATCATGAGAAATCGCCAGAGTTGATACAGCACTCTCCAATCCTATTGTGGGTGAACTTCCAGTGTCCTGCTCTCATTTCTCTGAAAGATGGACACTGAATTTGGGGGTTAGTTCTTTCACTCGCATGCTGTGGCCAGGAGAGAGGAGAAAACAGATTTCAATATGTGGACAAGGTTTGCCATGGGATTGGAGCTGGAAATTTTTTGGAATGTTTCATTTTGTAATTTTAATATTGAATCTTAGGTTTTTTTCACTATGCTTTTCTCTAATCTAATTAAACAGCTTGTTTAACCACAACCATTGAGGTTCAAATGACTAAAAAAACAAGCTGGGTCAGGAAGAAATAGGAGGAGCTAGTAGGTGGGGGCCCTACCAAGAGGGATACTTCATAAATGACACATTCTTAGATGAGGGGAAGGGGGAAGAAAATCAGCATTTATATAGTGCCTATTGTGTTCCAGGTAACATGCTAAAGCACCCTACAAATATTATCTCCTTGATCCTCACAACCCTGTGAGGCAGGTGCTGTTATGGTTCCCATTTTTCAGTTGAGGAAACCAAGGCAAGGAGAGATTGAATGACTTGACCAGGTCATTCAGCTAGGAAGTATGCGAAGTCAGATTTGAATTCAAGTATTCTTGACTCCAAACCAAGCACTCACTCTATCCATCATGTCATCTGGCTGGCTCTAAGAACAAGAGCCCTGAGTTTACCTATGGGGCAGAATGCAAGATGTCCCAGGGTCTTAGCTGTTGATAGGAATCAGACTGATATACTTGGTACAAATAGGTAAGAACACTGATACTCAAAAAGGGAGTAGCATGACCTGGCCAAGACCACATAACAAATGACCAAGCTGGGCTTTAGAGCTGAAAGGAATCTTACATATGTCATCTAGTCCAATGCTTTGTTTTTACAGATCAGGAAACTGAGGCCCCAAGAAGGTAAGCAATTTACCTACTCAAGGCTGTGCAGGTATTAAATAGCAGAGTCAGCATGGACATGGAAGTAGTTCTGGGTTTAAAGTTAAGGGACCCAAGATCAGTCAGTCAGTGAACATTTATTAAGCATCTATTGTGCATCAGGTACTATGCTAAGTGCTAGAGATACAAAGAAGGGCAAAAGATAGTCCCTGCTCTTGAGCAGTTTATATTTCAAAATTACAAGGTGGCAGGTGGAATTTGAACATAATGAAAATATTTTTTAAAAACTAGAATTGGCCAGTAATAGAATGTTACAGGAGGTTCAATGGTCGAGCACAATACCCCTTGACTTAGCAATGGCACTACTAGGTCTATATCCCAAAGAGATCAAAGATAGGGGAAAAGAACTACTTGGACAAAAAATATTTATTGTAGCTCTTTTTGTAGTGACAAAGAATTGAAAAATGAGGGGACATCATGGCTGAACAAATTTTGGTATATTATGGTGATGGAATACTATTGTGCTATAAGAAACAATGAACAGGGTGATTTCAGAAAAGGTTGGAAAGACCAACATGAACTGATGCAGAATGAAATAAGCAGAACCAGAAGAACATTGTACACAGTAATAGCAATAACTATGAGGATCAACTGTGAAGGATTTAGCTACTGTCCTCAATACAAGGACAGTTCTGAAGGACTTATGACAAAAAATGCTGTCCACTTCCACAGAAAGAACTGTTGGAGTCAGAATGCAGGTGACAGCATATGCTTTTTCACATTCATTTGTTTATGATTTTATTATGGGGTCTGGGATTTATATGAATATTTTCTTATAACAGTGACCAGTATGGAAGTATGTTTTGCATGAACATATAGGTATAACCCAGATCAAATTGCTTACCATTACTGGGAGGGAGGAGAGAAGAAAGAGAGGGAGAAAATGAATTTCAAAAAAAATGTGGAAATTTATTATTAGGTATAATTAGGAAAATAAAATTTAAAAAATAATTGGAAACTGAAGGGATGTCTATCAGTTGGAGAAAGATGAACAAGTTGTGGTATATTCTTGTAGTGGAATACTATTGTGCCATAAGAACTGACAAGCAGGACAATCCCCAAAACACCTGGAATCACTTCTATGAAGTGACGCAAAATGAAGTGAGCAGAAGCAGGAGAGCATTGTATGTAGTAACAGCAGCTAATGTATGATGAACAACCATAAATGACTTAAATATTATCAAAAATTCAAGGATCCAGGACATCGTGAGGAAAATGGTGGTCTACCACTATAGAAGGAGCTAATGGAATCTGAATGCAGATTGAAGCATATCATTTTTTACTTCATTTCCTTCATGAGTTGTAAGTGATATATGCCTTTTCACAACATGACAAACATGGAAATGTACGATGCATGATAGCAAATGTATAATCTGCCATCTCAGGAAGGGAAGGAGAGAATATGGATTGCTAAGTGTCAGAAATTTATTATTAAAAATTATATTTATGTATAATTAGGAAAAATATAAATAAAAAAAGAAAAGAACACAATGAAGATTCTTTTAAAAACCAGAAATGACTGGTAACAGAATGCCTCAGGAGGTTAACAGCTCCCTAACAATGTTCAAGCACATACTGTCAGTAATCATCTGCCAGGAGTGTTAGAGCCTAGGTTCTTGCCTTACTTAGGAAGAGGGATGGACTAGATGAAACCTAAAGCCCTTCAAGGTTTTAGGATTCTATGATTCTGTGGCTTTTACATATTCTTTATAAGAGACACAGTCTCCCCCCCCCCCAAATAATTACTGCGGTCCCCATGCTTGCTGGAGCCTGATTTATTTTAGGACCAGTGCTTGCTGGAAGATGCTGCTAGGATAACTTCTTGGATGGGGACCAAATACAATTTATCACCATTAAGCATTTATATGGTGCTCTGTACTTGACAATATGCTTTAGTTGTTACTGCAGTGGCCCAAAGAGGTAGGTCAATATGATTCTACTTTAACAGAAAAGAGGAGGCATAGAGAGACTTGGAGGGATTTGGTCAGGGCTACTGGTGATGTAGGAATAATGCCTGATGGGAATCAATCATTTCTCATCCAGATTGACTGAGTGACCTTGGGGACTTGTGCAGGCTCACCCAAGATGTCAATTGTAAGGTGCCTGCTTATATTCCCTTTTCATGACCCCCATCTTCATATTTGGCTTCAAGATTCTCCAATGGTTCATGCCACCTGGTATGATTACTCCTGAGTCATGACCCAGTCCCTCAGGCTCACAAAGGCATCCTCTTTACTCTTTCACCACCCATATCCAAGCTGTTGCCAAGACTTGGTGATTTCAACATTTCCAATATCTCTGGAATACGTCCCCTTCTCTCCTCTGATACTACTACCACTCTGGTGCTGGTCCTCATCACTTCCTACAGTGATTACTGTAATAACCTGTTGGTGAGTCTGCCTACTTCAATTCATCCTCCATTCAGCTCTAAATGATTTTTCTAAAGGGCAAGTTCAATTATGTCTCCCTTTCCCCCTAAACTCCAGAAGCTCCCTACTGCCTCCAGAGTCAAATGTCAAATCCTCTGTTTAGTATTTAAAGTGCTGCCTTTCTGGTCTCCTTATACTTTGCTTCCTGATATGTACTCTTCAATAAAATTTCTCAGATCTCCTTCCTTTTCCATGCACAAGACACTTCTCCTTTTGGGTTCTGGCATTTTGTGATTTTGGATTATTCCTCTATCACAATTTTCTTTTCCTATTCCCCCTGCTTGGAACACTCTTCCCTCCTCTGCTCCACTTACCAGTTTCCTTTAAGTCTTAATTAAAATCCTTTCTTTTATTGGAAGCCTTTAATGACTGCTCTTAATTCTAGTACCTTCCTCTGTTAATTATTTGTATTTAACTTGCATATAACTTGCTTTGGATGTCTTTGTTTGCTTGTTGTCTCCTCCATTAGACTGTAAGCTTCTTGAGGAAAAGGACTCTCTTTTACCTCTTTCTGTATTCCCAGTGCTTAGTGCAACTTATTGATTGATTACACCCCAGGGACTGGTTGTTCTCTTTCTGGGGCATGTTTTTACCCCTTACCCATAATTCCAATGGGGGCAAAGACTAGACTCCCTGTAAGATGCACAGACCCTGACTATGTATCACTGTATCTTTGGTCAGCCTATTGTCTGTATAGCTGCTCCTTTTATTCCTACTTCCAACAGAATTTCTCCTAAATGGAAGCATTCCTTATTATGGCTTTGCTTTGGGGATCCCCTCTTGGCCTCACTTTTCTCTCCTATAACATCCCTTCTGATTCTGAGAATCCTATGTGCCATGGAGTTATAGCCAGACAATTAGAAGATGAATCTGAGCCAGGATGACATTATTTGTGATTTTAAATGTGTATCCACTGCATTGTATATTATCCTCTATTTTTTCCAAAATTATGTATTTATTTGTTTTTACATTAAAACACTCAGTTAACTTCCTCCCTCTCCTTCCCCCATTAGAGAAGGCATCATTTGATAAAAAGATATGTGTATATGTATAAAGCTATGTCCTACTTATTTCAATTTATCAGTTCTTTCTCTGGAGGTGGACATGCAGAAGTCGTTCTTCAAACTATTTCTGTTGCTGTATATAATTCTCTCTTGGTTCCACTCTTTTTACTCTTCATAATTTCATGTAGGTATTCCCATATTTTTCCAAAATTAACCTGTTTGTCATTTCTTTTGCTTTTTTTATACCATAGATATTTCCCAATTTTGCTCTCCTTCCATCCTCCATAGAAATCTTCTTGATAACAAAGAAAAAAATTGAATAAAATCAGTCAATATAATTACTGAGTCTGATAGCAGATGCCAGATTTGGTCCTTGTGGTCCTCCATCTTCTCCTGAGATGAGAGTGATATGTTTTATTATTTGGCCTCTGGAAACAATTTTGGTAATTGCATTTAGTATGAGTTCAGCTGTCTTGTAGTGTTTTCATTTCACATGACTGTAGTCATCATGTACATTGTTCTCCTGGTCCTCTTTTCTTTGTTCTGTACCAGTTCATAAAAAGACTCCTGAATTTTACAAACAATGATTTTAATGACTGTGGAGACGAGACCTAGACGTGCCTGATACATTGGTCAGAGCATTGTGTTGAGTTTAAGGTTATGGGCTTGTGAAACTGTTAGCTTTAAAAAGAGATGTTCTATCGCCAAAGACTGGACCTCCAGTGCAAGTTAGACCATTCGTGAATATGTTTCCTTGGTCCTTAGCCAGCCAGTCATCAGAAAGGAGACTGAGGACAAGGGCAGGTAGATGGTTCACTGTATAGAGAACCAGGCTGGGAGTCAGAAGCTCAAATATGGTCTCTGATGCTTCCTAGCTATGTGACCCTAGGCAAGTCAATTAACTTTAATTACCTAGCCCTTACCACTCTTCTGCCTTGGTTCTGTTACTTAGTGTTGATTCTAAGATTAAAGGTAAGGGGAAAAGAAAGGGTGGGGAGAGGGAGAAAGGGAGGAAGAAGGGAAGAAGGAAGGAATGAAAGAAGGGCAGGAAGGTGGGAGGAAGGAAGGAAGAAGTCTTGTCTGATCAGTGGAGAGGTAATGGACATGGCATGACCAATCAATACCCCTTAAACTTATATCTGTATAGCATGAGAATGAAACCATTTAAAAATTTTTTTAAATCACATTTAAATATCTCTGAAAATTATTTCAGGAGAATTCTGTTACGGAAAGCGGTTTGTAAAAGGTTCAGGATGCTGTGAGTTGCTAGGACATAAGTTAAGTAAGGGTTGAATGCAAATAACTATAATTTAAATAAGTTGTCCATAGCTAGCAGCTCCCTCTGGGAAGGGAGAAACTGAAAAGAGTCAAGTAGAAAGTTGTCCTCCTATTTGGGGTAAAAATACATTTCATGTTCTCAATAGTCTGTTCTCCTTTGGCTGCCATAAAGGTCCCTCTCCTCTACAATAAAGGTTTAAAAATAATTCTAAATTTAGAGATCTTATCTCTAAATTAAGTTCAAGATAGTCTATAAAGCATAAGTCAAAAATTAATGAGAAAGTTACTACATTGTAAGTTAGACTTTTCTTTAAAAGTTGCTATAAATATCATCTTTGAAACTTCTTAGGTTGCATCATATAGGTAAAGTTAATGAAAAGGCAAAATATCAGACGCTGGAGGGCCTGTGGGAGAACATTCACTATTGGTGGAATTGTGAATTGGTTCAGCTATTCTGGAAAGCAATTTGAAACTAAACTCTCAGAACTGTCTATACCCTTTGGCTCAGCAGTACCACTACTAGGTCTTTACCCCAAAGAGATCAAGTATAGAAGAAAAGGATCCCTATGTACAAAAATGTTAGTAGCAGCAGTTTTGGGACTGGTAAAGAATTGCAAACTGTGGGATGCTCATCTTGTGGAGAATGTCTGAACACATTTAATGTAAGAAAAGATGAAGGGGTTGTTTTGGAGAAAGCTAGAAAGATTCATATGAACTGATGCAGAGTGAAGTATGCAGAACCACCAGAAGAAAAACTTTTACATTAACAAGATTGTAAAGACAAACAAGTTGGAAAGATTTAGAAACTATGATTAACATAATGACCATAATTGCAGATGACTAATTTCCACTTTTTCCTCCTCCTCATCTAGAATCAGCCCCTGGGAACTTTGGCTATGACCTGTTGGCTTCATCTTTCTGGGGGACCTCACACCAATGTTGCTTTTATAGCTCATTGGGCCCCCACCCCTACCATCCTTCCTTTGTGTGTTATCTTTCTCCATTAGAATATAAGTTCCTTGAAGGAAAAGTCTGTCTTACTTTCTTATATTTGTATACTGAGTGCTTGGGTAAAGTACAGTGCCTGGCACTTAGTAACTGCTTAATCGTTGTTCTTCCTCTCTTTTAAATTGTGTGTGTGTGGAGGGGGGAGGTGTTAAATACCTAAAAAGCCATATTTTAAATTTTAAAAGGAAGGAAATGTGTTACCCATCCACATACCTGCTCTTCCATCTATCCTCTGTGTTCTTTCCTTACTCCTTCCTCACTTCTAGGGACTCCATTCTTACATCTGCCTCAGATTCTTAAAGAATCCTTCCTGATGCCCTTTGTTATTATTTTCTAGTACAGTTGTTTTTTCAGTTATACCTTACTCTTTATGACCGCATTTAGGATTTTCTTGACAAAAATATTCAAGTGGTTTGCCATTTCCTTCTCCAGCTCATTTTACAAATGAGGAAACTGAGGCAAACTGGATGAAGTGGCTTGCCCAGAATCACACAGCTAGTAAGTGACTGAGGCCAGATTTGAACTCACAAAGATGAAGCTTCCTGACTTCTGACCTGACCCTCTATCCACTGTGCCACCTCACTATTATTAAATTAAATTCTTAAATTATCCTATATTTACTATTCTAATGTTGTATCACTTTGGTAGATTTATTTGGTCTGTATCCCCAGTGCCTTGTACCTCAAAGATACTTAGTAAATGATTGTTGAGGTTATTGGACTCATTCATCATCCCATTTGTCCCTAGAGAACATAACTACTCAATTCCTCATTTTCCTTAGAGAATTCCTCAGTTTATCAATTGTGAGCTTCACAGCAGAAGCTTTTCTTTTTTTTCTTCTCCAGGCTGACTATTTTCTGTTTGCTCTCCTGAGGTCCCTATCCTGGAAGATAAGTCTCCAAAGGACAACTAAGGCTATTAAGACATAGTTAAATCTGACTTGGATTTCTGCTTCTGTTCTGTGATTGCTTTTCACTTTTCACTTGGCCACTTTTCAAAATGGCGCTTTGGGGCAGACAGAGCAGGGATCCCTGCCCTTCTACAGAGGGGAAGACAGAGACCAAGTCTCACGACTAGATGGTGACAGAGCTGGGTCTCCCACTCCCTCTCCAGCCACTCATCCCTGCCAGCTGTTGATGTCTAACAGTCAAGCAACAAGCATTAAAGTACCTGCTGTGATCCAGACACTGAGGCAAAAGTCCAATCCATCCCTGCCCTCCATTCTGACTCCTATTCAACATAGGTGGTCCTTGGACCTCAACCTGCAGCAATGGTGCAATGGATGGAGTCAGGAAGACCTGAGATCAAATTTGGTGTCAGACATTTATGCATTGGGTGACACAGCACCTCTGTCAACTCAGGTTCTGCACCTGTCAAACAGGGATCCCAAACAGCACTTACCTAACTCCCAAATGCAAAATACTGTGAGAATGCAATGAAGTAATATTGTAAAAAAAAAAAATACCTCCTGGTACACAGAAGGTGTTTAATAAATGCCCTGTTTCCTTCATTCCTTCAATGATAGGGAAGACACATTTTTTTCTCCTGGAGGCACCTGTGGCACCCTATGCAGGATCTGGCCCCAGAGAGTGGAGAATCTTCTTTCCCCAAGGGCCACCCTGAGTTTGCTGGATGGCCTCAGGCCTTCCTCAGTGGCTGTCCTTAGAGGGCATCTGAGATCTTGGCTCCATCCATTGTGGGCCTGGTTAATGAAACCACTAACAAGCACTGCCTGAATAAGGAAACCAGGGGAGGGGAGGCCTCTTCTAATTACCAGTGGGCATCAGCTGCTGACACCTTCCTGGGCTGCCCACTCAAGCCTGAGCCCAGCTGCTGATCCAGCAAGAGGGGAAGCTCTGGCTCCCCACTGGCAGTCCCAGGGGCCTTCTGGTTAGCTGAGAACACCTTAAATAAGTTAATAAGGAAACTTTCTCTGTGGCAGCTAATGACCCTTCCTGCTGGGCTGAGATGAAAGCTGCAATGTAAACACAGACATATCACTGAAGTAGAATAATAATGTTAATGCCATATGGGCCAGTTGAAGGGCAGGCTGGCTGCGGCAGCACTGGGAGATTTTGTTAGGTGTCGACGTTTGAAAATTTTAGTGGGGTCAAATTCCAGGGGATTTGGAGTAAGGTCTGGATTTGAATTTTGATTTTGCCAGGCCTAACTTTGGGAGGTGGGGAAGATTGTTTTGTCCATCTGAGCCTTAGTTTTCTCATAGACAAGGGAGAATGATGGGGGACCCGACCAGGGATTACATTAGTCTGTCAAACTCTCAGATAATGAGTTTCTCCACCAATGAACATTAACACCTTCTCTGCAAGGTATTAATTTTAATTTTATTAAATATTATTAATTTTAATTATATTTATATATACACATATTATATATAATTATATAATTTAAATTATTGATTATATATAATATATCATATATAATAATTTTAATTAATCTTAAATTTTAAAAAATCCTTACAATTTGACTTAGAATTAATACAAGTATTAGTCCCAAGGCAACAGAACGGTAACGGTTAGGCCCTTGGGGTCAAGTGATTTGCCCAGGTTCACACATTTAGGAAGTGTCTTTCCTTTAAACTTTTTATTTATGTTTTTTAGTTTTCTTTATTTTAATTTTATTATTTATGTTTTGTTTGTGTTTTATTAATAAATAACAATGTCATAGAATATATTATAATAGACAACAATGCATTGTAAGTTATTAATAATTAATTGTGAGATGTGCTATATAATAATTTATAATAAATGTTAATAAAATTAGAGCTCTCATCCTTAGAATTTAATAAAGTTTATTAGAATTACTTGGATGGTAAAAGAAGAGAAGTAGATGGAAACAGAGAGAGATTAAAGGTTAGGCTAACTTTCCACATGGCCAATCCAGTGGCAACTTCCTTCCAGGACACCAGAGATAGAGACCCCCAATACTTCCTTGTTTGCCCCTTTGATCTGGTCTCTCATGTCCAGAGTCAAGTTCAAATTCATGTAGGTCATGCCAATGATGCAGGTGAGGCCGGGAAGCAGACTCACATCACCTGTGAGACTCAAGAAAAGGGAGGAAGGACAAACTTCCCCCACACAAAAAGTTATCCTCTTTTAAGCTTTTCTGTGTCTTCTTGGCAGTCAGTGAAGCCTACTAATGACTTTTGGGGTTAATTTTTTAAATATGTAAAATAAAATACCTAAGATTACAGAGGAAACCAGTTCATATTGAAATAGTTTTCAAAATATTTTGAAAAGCAAGTTTTCAGAGGCCACATTAAGAACACCTACCTCAGAGAATTGCCTGAGGTCCTGAAAGTGCCCAGGATCACTCAGCCAGTATGGGGCAGTATGTAAAATTGG
This sequence comes from Monodelphis domestica, assembly GCF_027887165.1. Taxonomy (NCBI): domain Eukaryota; kingdom Metazoa; phylum Chordata; class Mammalia; order Didelphimorphia; family Didelphidae; genus Monodelphis; species Monodelphis domestica. The sequence goes on from NC_077229.1 coordinate 424,412,019, forward strand.
ACTTGAACTCTGGACTTCAATCCCCACAATTCCTTGCTCCACTTCCCCAGAATGCTTTGTAATCTCACCTGGGCTGAGATTGAGAAGGTATTTAACCTGATTGCAAAAGCTTTTAGCTCTCTTTTGGACTTCCGTTTTGGAGCAGACGCGTCTCTTCCGTGATGTGAGGTTATTTTGTCTAGGCCTCTGGCCTAGGCACATGTTTCTTACTTGTATATTCTTTAATCTTTAACCTTTAATAAAACTCTAAAAAATATAATACTCCTTGCAGAGAGAAACTAATTTCTACCTGCCTCAGTCTCCCCAAATTCCCTAATTTTAATCTTTACAAGTATGAGAGGTTGAACACAGATCTTTATGGTTCCAAGATCAATTTCTCTCCCCACTACTCCAAAGTTGTTGTTTAGTTGTGTCCAACTCTTTGTGACCCCATTTAGGGTTTTCTTGGCAAAGATACTGGTTTGCCATTTCCTTTTCCAGCTCATTTGACAAATGAGGAAACTGAGGCCAACAGGGTTAAGTGGCTTGCCCAGGGTCACACAGCCAATAGGTGTCCAAGGCTGGTTTTGAATTAGGTCTTCTTGATTCCAGGCCCAGAGCTCTATCCATTGTGCCATGGAGCTGCCCCAAACTATCTTCCTATAAGAAAATGATAGATGATGGACCTACCTATCTCTCAGCAATGATGAGGAAGAATAGTCTAGAAATACAAGCTAGTTTTATGGGCAATCCAAAAAATAATAGCACTTCTGTGGTCTGGGAGCTCATCATTGTTTTCTCCTTTGGTACAGGTATCAAGCCATCCTCAGCATCTTCTTCCATAACAGTCTTGTCAATGTTTTCCCCTAGATTCTCCATCAAGGATAATAATGAGGAAGATAATATGGAAACCAAATTCTAGCTAGTGACAGTTTTGAGGGAAGGATTCTTAGCCCAGTAGATGGACTGTACTTTTTTGTTTCAACTCAAGAAGAAAGAACATCATATTAATTAGGTTCTTCGTTGAAAATATCTTTGGTCTTTCATGCTAGGATCTTGGGTCTTCCTGAATTGACTCGAGAGGAATAGCTTGATCAAGAGGAAAGAATGCTGGAGAGATCTAGATTCAAATCCCAGCTCCAAAATTTACTAGTTATATGATCTTAGACATGTTACCTGACCACTCTAAGCCTCAATTTCCTCATCTCTAAAATGGGGTTTCTTTCTTTTTTTTAACCCTTAGTTTCTATCTTGGAATAAATAGTAAGTATTGGTTCTAAGACAGGAGAGTAGTAAAGGCTAGGCAATTGGGGTTTAGTGACTTGCCCAGGGTCACACAGCTGGGAAGTGTCTAAGGTCAGATTTGAACCCAAGACTTCCCATCTCTGGGCCTAGACTCTCAATCCACTGAGGCACCCACCCAGCTGACCTAAAATGAGGATAATTTTTGAATTACCTACCTCTTGGAGGTGTTGTGAGAAAAGTGTTCTAAACTTTAACATGATCTAAAAGTACAAGTGCTCTTTGTGGACCTGGCTGGGCAGCTCAGGGGAAAAGAAACTTAGAGCCCCTTTGATAATTTTGACAAAATTATAGATTTTATATAAAATATTAAATTAGATAATTGTGCCTTGGGGAGCGAGGCGGAGGGAAAAGGAGATGACAGATAAAATTGAACCTATGATTTCCTTGGGGTCCTGCTTCTAATCCAGTGTTCTTTTTACCATGTGTGCAGCTTCTCTTTAATATTTTGAATTGGTTTTATTTCTCTAGTCCAGAATATAAGCAAGTTGATGAATGAGAATACAATTTGTTCATAGTTCTTGGTTGGGGCTGAAAGAAACTTTAACAATCATCTAGCCCAACCTGTATCCCCATTTTGCAGATGGGGAAACCGAGGCCCAGAGACTTGCCCACGGACACAAAGATAGTAAGTGGCCAAAGCCTCTGTCTCCAAATTATGTAATGGGGGAGGGAGAATAGGATGATTTTAAAGTCTGTGTTAATAGCATTTTATTAGCCCTATGCAGCTAAAATGACAGCTTCATTACCAGCTTGAAAAAAGAGCTTTTCATTGATGTTATTAAAATTGTGACCGATGAGCCTGACTGTAGATCCAGTAAAGTTTTCATAATTAGCACTTTTGTGAAATCCTGAGACGGGTCCTCTCTCCTGACAAGGCAGAAGCCGGGTGGCTGTCTCCTGCCATCATCAGAAAGGCAGCCTCTTCCTTGGTAGCAAGAACAGTTCTAATGACCAGAAAACCCAAAAAGGCCTCGAAGTTAATTAACCGGCTTCTCATCCAGAGTGCAATTATAACAGAGGGGAAGACTTAAAAGTGAACGCCACTTGTAATACTTGTAAATCACCCCCTCTGGTCTAGGCCAGGAGAAATGACGTGTGGGGATCTCTCCAGGGGCCTGCGAGGATTGAGGACGACTGAAAACAGCTTGGACAGAGGCCAAGTGGATCCTCACTTTGGAAATAACGTTCTTTTTATTTAATCCTTCATTGGTTTATTTGTTTGTTTGGGAGTGGGGAGAGGAAGTCAGCCGGTAATGGCAACCCTACTTTATCAGACTCTCAAGTCTCTGGGCCTCGGTTTCCTCATCTGTAAAAAAGGAGGTGGGTCAAAAGAGGATTGCTAAGGTCCCTCCCACCCCTAAATCCTGCCATCTGGTGACTCGGAGAGTCTCAATCTCATCCAAAAACCTTAGAAGCAATAACCTTCCCCTGAGCACCTGGCTGAAGAAGGAAATGCCACCAAGAATAGAAGGGGGGAGGGAGCAGAGGGAGCCCAGCCTTCTCGTTACCTCCCTGGGAACACCAGGGACTTTGATTTCGGAGCTCATTGACCGGATCAGTGACTGATCCTCTGAGCAAACAAACTCAGCATTCAGGAAATTGGAGTTTCTGGCTACAAGCAAATTAATGGGAACTTCTCCATGGATATTGGGTTTTAAAAATATCAACAAGCTTGACTGAGACTAGAACCAGGCTTGGATTGCCTTGTTTTGTCTAGAGCAGGAGATATTAACCTAGGGGGCCATGAACTTTATTTCTATTTTATGATTTATTTCATTTTTCTGATCTTCTATTTCTTTCCTGTGTTAGTTTCTTTCATGATTCTGCTTATTTTATTTTATTTATCTTAAGATATTATTCTTTAAAAAAAACACAACAAACCTTTACCTTCTGTCTTAGAATCAATACTATGCATTGGTTCCAAGGCAGAAGAGTGGTAAGAGCTAGGCAATGGGGGTCAAGTGACTTGTGTAAGAGGTAATTTTAGGGGGTTTTGACCAATATATTATACTAGTGGTTACCAGGGATTAATACAAATCCCAATAACAATATTCAAGTCAGTTTGGAAATTTTATAGTGGTTTAATTAATATAGAGGGAAGGAATTAAGAAGAAGAAAGAGAGAAAGGGGTATAAGATTTCTCCTGCTTAGCCTAAACCAAGGGAGTTCAGAGACCTCAGCCACGAGGCCTCCTCCAAGATTTAATCTAGCTCAGCTTCCAGCCACTGAGGCCTCCTAGGAGGATAGTGTTTTAGGAAAGGTAAAGGAAAAAAAAGAATCAGCCTAAACTCTGAGAGAGCTCAGGAAAGATGCCTCACCTGACCCACGCTACTGAGCTTCTCCCAGTCACTGCACCAAGGACACTCACCGCCAAACCTGGTCAAGAGCTGCAGGCACACCAAGACACCAAGACGCCAAGCACGCTTCCACCAGCCACATCTCCACCACAAAAGAGAAAACAGCAAGAGGAAGTCGTGTGAATATATAGACTTCTTTTTTATGTCACTTCCTGCATCTCACATATGCTAATGGCAGCTTAAGCTTGACTTAGGACAGCCCAGGGGGTCTGTCAGTTGTTTCTGATTTGTCATTTGCTAGCACATGTCAGTCATAGGCCATCTTCCTCAACACTTAATCCTTAAGTAGGGGTGTATACATTCCTGATTGCTAGGATTTTAAAGATTTAATCAGGGTGAAGAAAATCTAAAATTCACACTTGCCCAGGGTCACACAGCTGGGAAGTATCTGAGTCCAGATTTGAACCCAGGACCTCTCATCTCTAGGCCTGACTCTCAAACCTCTGAGATACCCAGCTCCCCTCCCCCCCCATATTATTCTGAAGTCTGACTGACAACTCCAGAAGTCTGACTTCACTAGACTGCAAGAAAGGACCATCACACACACAGACACACACAGACACACACACACACACACACACACACACAGAATTAATCCCTTATCAAGAGAGTCTTTGTCCTAAGAGGGTAGACATGTACGGAAGAGCTGAGGTCTCTGTTTCAGTTGTGCCATGTGAATATGGTCTTTTATGGGCCATATATTTCATTCCTGGATCTCTTTAAAAAATATTCAATGAGAGGATAGTTGGGTGTCTCAGTAGATTGAGAGCCAAGCCTAGAGAGAGGAGGTCCTGGGTTCAAATTTGGCCTCAGACACTTCCCAGCTGTGTGACCCTGGGCAAGTCAGTTGACCCCCATTGCCTAACCCTTACCACTCTTCTGCCTTGGAACCAATACACAGGATTCATTCTAAGATGGAAGGTAAGGGTTTAAAAAACAAACAAACAAATAAATAGACAGACACAGACAGACACATAGATAGATAGATAGATAGATAGATAGATAGATAGATAGATAGATAGATAGATAGATAGATAGATAGATAGATAGATAAAATGTTCAATGAATTGGATGAAGTGTGGATGTCAATAGCAGTGATTCTATCTGCTACCTAGAAACAAGATGGTGGCTTACAAGAGAGTAAAAGGGAGGTTTCAGGAATGTAACACCTGATTAACTTGATATATTTTCAATCAACTTGATGAAATTAGAGTCTTTTTGGCCCTTTGTTTGGAGGCATCTGAGGAACAACAATCATTAAAGTGTCTAGAGAACTAGAACCATACCAATGTGAGGAAATTTGTACTTTGCCAATGCCCTGCCCTATTGTCTTGAGTTCCTGAGGCAATTGATGATAACAGAAATGCTTCTCTAATAGTTTCTTTAAAAATGTTTTTTAAATAACTAGTTATATTAAAATTCCCTGATATCTCCCTCCTTCCCTTCATTCCCCTGCACTAGAGAAGGCATCATCTGATAAGTTGTATAGAAAAATAGATTGATACATAGATATAGATAAACTATGTCCAGTAGTTTTAAAATATGTTTGCCTTCTTGGGGGTGGGTTATGGGCTATTTGAGCACTTTGTGTGTTTTTGTATCTGTTCCTGGACTCCCATGAGACCTTAGTCTTGGAGTGAAATAGCATCTGTCTCTGATTTGATATGCTTTCAGTACTGAGTACCTATGCAAGAAAGTTGGGGATTCTGCCAACTCCATTTTGGGAAATCTAGACACAAGTTAGATGGTGGGTGTGTTTGGAGACCTACCCTGAGTACTGTAGGTAGTGACAATGAGCTAGAAAGGAATGACACTCCTGGAGTCAGCCCCCAAGATGGGATCCAGTTTGTATGAGTCCAGGGTTTGGGGATTACCTTGGACCCCAGTTGACCCCAGTTCTAATCTAGCTTCTGTCACTTGTAGGCTGTGTAGCTTTGGGCCAGTTATTCAACCTGTGTGGATCTCATTTTCTTCAACTGTAAAATGAAAGGATTAGAGTACAAAGCCTCTGAGTTCTCTTAATCTGTGATTTTGTGAAGACATTGAGCAATGAGCACACCCTCAGGAATTTAAAGACTTCAATAACATTGAATAATAGGTAGCGAATATGGCGATAAAGGATTACACTGATCAACTCACAGAACCATTTGCTAAGATAAACCCAGTTTTCCCCTTCTCTGGGTAAGAATTAAAAATAATATTTCTACCCAGATATTGTTAGGGTCAAATATATACAATATATACAAAGTATACATACAATAAATATTTTATAAAGTTTATTGGAAAGTGTAGACAGCTATTCCTCTAAATAACCTGACCCCATGGTGCCTAGCCTGCGAGTCTCTTCTCTCCCCCCACCTCACCTGCCTGCTCTGTCTCTTCTCGGTTCTCCCTCTCAATTCTCCTGCTGTTCTCCCCTAAGCAGATCCTAACGTTGACTTTTATTGACTTCCTGAAAGTACACAGACTCAACCCTGTGGTGTCAGGAATGTTTGATAGACAGGTAAAGCTCCTCAGGAGGGGAGGGGATAAACTTCCTTGACACATCTGGAATCTGGATGACCACCCTCTCCCTTAGGCAAGTGATTTCACATCTATGGTTCCCAATTTCCTTATCTGTAATAAGAATGGGTTAAACCAGTGCTGTCAAGTCAATAGAAAAGGGGGCCCCCCAAGCCATAATAAGGATCCCTGCAGGCCACATATTGACTTAGAAAACTGTGAAATAGGGGACAAATAGGTGACTCAGTGGATTGAGTACCAGGCCTAGTGATGGGATTCATTTTCTGGGTTCAATTCTAGTCTTAGACACTGCCTGGCTGTGTGACCTTGGGTGAGTCATTTAACCCCCATTGCCTAACCCTTACCACTCTTCTGCCTTGAAACCAATACAAAGGATATTGATTCTGAGATGGAAAGTAAGGTTTTATTTTTAATAAATAACAACAACAAAACCTACATATTAACTTTATGTTCTATTATAATTGTTTTGTTAAATATTTCCCAATTACATTTTAATTCCTCTCAGGCTGCATTCTGCAGTATTGCTAGCCTCCTGTTTGACACTTCTGGGTCAGACTAAAAGCTATCTAAGGTACCTTCAAGCTCTAAATAGGATTCTATCTCCATTAGAATCTTCTTTAGAAATGCCCAGTTGCTAGTGTAGTGTCTTTCATTGCAATTCATCAAATGTTTATTAGTGCCAGGCATTATAGAAGAAAGGGCATTGTCTTTTTCTATACAGAGCCTCTGGGTGAAGGGTTAATCAGAATGGGGCATTCCAGTGTACCAAGCAAATTTGCAAAGCAAACGAAGCAGGTAGAAGATAGCTCATAAATATGGCAGGCATCTAATATCCTCATTCATGCTGTTCTCCCACCTAAAGTCCCTTCTCTCTCATCCCATCCTTTTCATATGTCTATTGCCCTTCTTTCAAGATCCAGTAGAAACCCTGTTTTCATGAGCCTTTCCTTCCTTCATCCTTCAGTGATCTCTCTCTCCCTCCCCCCCTCTTTCTCTCTCTCTCTTTCTTCCTCGTCCCCTCATCCTCTCCCTTTCTCTCTCTCCCCCTCTCTTCCTCCTTCCCTTCCTCTCTCCCTTCCTCTCTCCCTCCCTCTCTCACTGTCTCTCACTCCCTCATTCTCATCCTCTTCTTCTCTCTCTCTTTCTATCTCTCCCCCTCTCTTCCTCCCTCCCTCCCTTCCTCTCTCTCTCTCCCTTTTTCTCCCTCCCCCCTCTAAGTTCTGCAGCACACCTCGTTTCTAAACCATTATTGATGCTTGGCATGCATTTCCTTGTGTTATTTTTTCCATGGGTGCATTCCACTGGGCTATAAGCCCTTTGAGGACAGCCACATGGCTTGTTAACCTGAAAGCAAAATTGAATGGGGTAAGCTCATTTATTAATGTAGAGTGTGATCTTGAGTATATCACAGTGCTGAAACTCAATGCCTCAGTTTCTTCATTTGCAAAATGCAATAGATAAAATTGTTCTTTGTGTATCACTAGATTGTTGAAAGGGTCTCTAAGTAAGCGTAAGGCATTATTGTAGTTGAGTTTCCCAAAGGGCATGGCCTGGATCTGTTCATGACATGAAAGAGTCTCCCCTTGTTTTTGTGATCATTTTTCAGTCATGACCAATTCTTCATGACCCTATTTGGGATTTTCTTGGCAAAGATACTGGAGTGGTTTGCCATTTCCTTCTCCAGTTCATATTACAGATAAGGAAACTGAGGCAAATGTGTTTAAGTGACTTGTCCAGGGTCACAAAGACAAGAAGAGTCTGAGGCCAGATTTGAACCTAAGAAAAAGTCTTCCTGACTCCAGGCCTCTCTGCTAGGTCTGTATCATTCTCTCTGAATGGTATCAACACTGTTGGGACCAGGAAGGGAAGCAAACAGGCTGGATGTACTGGGTCAGGCAGAGGAGATATCCCCAGGTGCCATCAGGTATTACAAGCCCTCCAGACCATTCCTCTAACCTATTCCAAGTCTGTGAACTTGAACTGTGGTTCTTCCCTTAAGCCTTTCCTGATTTCTGACCTTTAGCATTCTGGGTTCATAGACTCTCAGAGCAAGAGTGGAAAATTGAAAGTAAAAGTCTTTCCTGCCACACCATTGGCAGATGGTCATCCTCTAATCTCTCCTTGAACACTTACTTCCAGTTGCTGGGACTTCCATTTAAGTGGTCCATTGCTGGGCCATTCTAAATTGCTAAATGGTTCTTCTCCACAGAATAATAAAATTGTATGCTAAAATTTGCTTCCTTGTGTCCTCTACTTTCTGGAACAACATAGTATACTTATAATAATAAGTATAATAATATATATAATATATAATATATATTATATATAATATATATATATATAATATATATATAATAAATATAATAATAATAATAACTAACACTTATACAACATTTATATGTGCCAAGTATATACTAACTCCTTTAAAATTATTATCTCATTTGATCCTCTCAACAACTCTGGTAGGTAGGTGCTATTATTATCCTCATTTTACAAATGAGGAGACCGAGGCAAACAGGTGAAGTAATTTGTCCAGGGTCACACAGGTATATGTCAGAGGTAGGATCTGAATTTATATCTCCCTGACTCTAGCTAGACCCAACAGGCTATCCACTGAACCACCTAGTTGCCCTACAGACATTTTAAGAAAGAAATTGTGCCTCCTATTAGTTTTCTCTTCCCCAGGTTAAAACCTAATCTGATGGTCCTGACCTTGCCTTCTCTTTGTTGACATAGTAGATGGCATCAGAGCACTTGAGTGTGAATCCTGTCTCAGCTCCTCAACTTTCTCATCTAAAGAAGAAGAGATTAGACTAGGTGATCTCCAAGGTTCCTTCGGCCATCCATCCTGTGATTCAATGACTGTGTCTCCTTTCAGGTCCTGATCTTAGTATTGTCATCTGGAGGTAGATTGCAATAGCCAGACAGAGCACAATTCATGTTGGAAGTAACATTAGAAAATTGCTTCAACTTGAGAACACTGAGGGCTGTCATCCTCGGTAGGACAGAGTTTCCCCAGCACAGACCATAGCCTGATGGGAGCTCCATCTCTGACACAATTACTGTCCTTCTTTTCCTAGACTAGTGGCTCCAGGGAGTCTGCCAGGATCAAAGCTCAAACTTCCAGAGAAGGTTGACAGGCTGAATTCTGTTGAAAGTCCTCCTGGGAAGTTCAAGGATGTGAAGGATAGGGTTCCTTTGTTAAGAGTTATTAAGTGACACTTTTCAAATGAAAAATAGCTGGAATAGCTAGCTGTTCTTGACATGCTAATAACCTATATTAATATGGAACTTTTTTCAGAGTGTTTTGATGTAAAGGATCTCATTTGATGCTCACAATTCACCTCTGAGACTGGGCTATTAACATTCTTCTTGTCCCTGTTTTGTAGAAGAGAAATCGGAAATCCAGAAAAGTTATTAATTTGCTAGCCTAAGATTGCACAGCTAATAAGTGACAGAGCAATGATTTGAACCCAGGTCTCCCAAAGCAAAATCCATTTCTGGCTACTTCTTTCATGTCAAGATTAGGTAATTTTGTATTTTTCATGGTAATATGTTGCCAGTCCAGTGGAACCATGGCATGTCTAAATATTTTGGAAAGAACTCACCTGTAGTTCCTAACATAGTGTTAAGCACAATTATTTTTAAGTAAGCACTTAAAAATTGCTTGTTTGAGTAGAGAAACCTTCTAGGGAATGGAAGCCCCATGATTCGTTTGGAGAATGGAAAGCAAGTACTCTTTCATCAGAGACAGCAAGAACACTGGCCCCGGAGTCAGGAAGACCTGAGTTCCAATTTGACCTCAAATTCATACTAATTGCATGACCCTAGGCAAGTCAGTGAACTTCTGTTTGCCACTGTTTCCCCAAACACACACACACACACACACACACACACACACACACACACACACACATAGTCCTGGGAGGTAGGTGCTACTATCATTGCATATATATGTAGTAAGAGGCAATATGTGTGGATAGACATAGATAATATTTGTGTGCATACACATTTATGATAGGTGTTCATACATGTATATATATGTGTATATTCAATATATGTATATATACTGTGTATTTATATTTGTATCTATAGTGTATATATACATACATATATCATATTTGTATACATATGCACAATGTATGCTCATATACGTTTAAACATGTATGTTTACATGCATACATCATGTGCTTGTATACACTGTATATGCATATTAAATTTATGTGCATATGTATACACATACACAATATTTATGTGCATATGCATTACAATGTGCTCACATACATATAAATATATATACACATAATATGCTTTATATGTAATATGTATATACATATAAAAGGTAAATGTATAATTATGTGTATATATTTAGATATGTAACCTCAAAAATGTGGGTTTCAAGACTGTGAATTGCCAAAACTGTCTTGATTTAAATAAAAAATAAGTGGTCGCCATGGGAAAAATTCCCAAATATGAAAATACCCAAGTCAGCTGGGTTTCATGGAGATTTTAGTTAATACAAATGAAGGAATTAAGGGAAGGAAGAGAAAGTAGAGAGTAAGAGAAAATAGTATGAAGGGCCTAGGCTAAATGGCCTAGGCCTGAGCCTTAAGAGAGACTAGTTAGTCTTTTATCACTCACCACAAGATCATCCTAAAGCAAAACTCCAGTCCTTCTCTGAAATCCTCAACTCCTGAACTGAGTTCAGAGACCCAGCTCCTCCAACTAACTCCAAACTCCCACCACGTTCAGAGAGACTAGCTCCTTTTAAAGAGAAATTTCTCTCATGTCACCTCCCCTAAATTTTCAGATCTACCAATCACAGTAGACTTTTTCCCCAGGACTGTCCATTCTTAGTTCACATCTTCTTTTGTTATCACCTTCTCTGAGTAGACTAAAACTTCACACCTCTTACCTTTTGTAAGTTGCTTGACCTTTTTAGTGATTAATTTAACCTTTATAGGTACTTAGTACCCTTTTGTATTAGATCTAAAAATAGACCTAGCTTGGGGTTTTTGCTTCACTATAAGTATGAGTTAGGGACTTTTCATTGTTCAGTAAGGAGTTTACAACTTTATCTCCCCCTAAGGCACTGTCTGATCAGGGTGGAATAATTTTAAAGTTCCCAATACATTCCTGATCAAGTACCTCCATTTGTTACAATAAGGGAATAGCTTAACCAAATGTTCTAAGGTAGAGTCTGAGCAGTTTTTAAGATTCACAGATATTATATAATTGTGTGTGTGTGTATATATATAATATTTGTGTGTTTATAAACATATACCTCCATAAAAATGTGTGTCATTTTGTATATATTTAATCATAGTAGCACTTACCTCCCAGCCCTATTGTCAGGATCAGATGAGATAATATTGGTAAACCACTTAGTACAGTGCCTGGCACATAGTAGGTGCCATTATTAGTGCTTGTTTCCTTCCTCCCTCTGTCCCTCCCTCCCTTCCTTCCTTCTTCCCTTCCTTCCTTCCTTCCTTCCTTCCTTCCTTCCTTCCTTCCTTCCTTCCTTCCTTCCTTCCTTCCTTCCTTCCTTCCTTCCTTCCCTCCTTCCTTCCTTCCTTCCCTCCTTCCTTCCTTCCTTCCCTCCTTCCCTCCCTCCCTCCCTCCTTCCTTCCATTATAGGGGACTGGTTGGCTTTCCTTTGATGATCTATGTTGTCCATTCCAGTGAGCCAAGCAGACAAAAATCACTAGGAGTTCAAATAGAGCAAAAACAGACTTACGCAGCAAAAACAGGAATACTAAATGAGGAGGCAGCTTTTGAGTCCTGAAGGATGAATTTTTAAGACCAAAGGAGTATTTTTTTACACAGTAAATAATACAAAAATGGGACTTGTTACTGCTGGAAATTCTAAAAAATTGAAAGTGTGAGTTAGCTCTAAAAAGGATTTAAAGGAAAAGTTCCTGAGTGATTGGGATCTAACACACGATAGACAGGAAGCACAAGCATATCCAGGGCACTTTTCTAACTTTGAACCCTTGTTACATCTGATGATAAAACTGAAATGTCTTGACAGGACAGAAGGACAGGTCCAAGCTAATAAGATAAAATTTGACAAAGATAATATGAAGTCCCTCACTTGACTGTAATAAAACCCTATGCTTGAAAACTTCCCGTTTATACACATTGGGAGAGGTATGGCTAGACAGACCATGTATAAAAAAATTGTGTGACTTACATGGCCAGAGAGCTCAGTAGGAGTGAACTGTGTGACATAACAATCAGAAAAGCTTATGGCAGCCTAGGCTATATAATGATTATAATGAGGAGTATAACCATATCCATACAGAGGGAGGTGATGGTCTTACCATTGTATTTTTGTCCTGGTCAGCCCACATCTGGAAGATTGTGTTTAATTTCACTTGCTGCATTATATTTTATTTTATTTTTGTTCCTGCTCCTTAAAAAACAAACAAAACCTTTTACTGATTTCCTTTGTTTTTGTTTCTGTTGAGTCATTCCAGGCAATTCTGACTGTTTATAACCTCATTTGGGGTTTTCTTGACAAAGATACTGGAGTGGTTTTCCATTTCCATTTGTTTTTCCAACTTATTTTATAGATGAGGAAACTGATGCAAACATGATTAAATGATTTACCCAGACTCACACAGCTAGTAAGTACCCAAAGCCGAATTTGAACTCAGGTTCTCCTGACTCTAGGCCCAACACTGTATCTGTAATATTACTTTCTGTCCCTTCCTCCAAATCAACCCACAAATCAATTCTATCTCCTAATAAAGAATACCAGTTAAACGAAACCAATGGACACAATAAAAGCACTTGACAGTATATTCGACATTCTGTAATTATAATCCTTTGCTTCTCTTCTGAAAATGGGGAATTTGGGGGCAGCTAGGTGGCTCAGTGGATTGAGAACCAGGCCTAGGGACAAAAGATCCTGGGTTCAAGTCTGGTACTTCTGATATTCCTAGCTGGGTGACCCTGGCAAGTCACTTGATCCCTATGCCTAATCCTTATCACTCTTCTGCATTGGAATCAAGACACAGTATTGATTCTAAGACAAAAGATAAGGGTTTTAAGGAAAAAAGGAAATTAAAGGAAAGGAGGAATTACTTCTTTGTCTTTTCTGTGATGATTGTTCATTACAGTTACGTAGTGGCTGGCTTTAAAAAAAATTTTTTTTTCAGCCCTTACCTGCCATCTTAGAATCAATATTGACTATTAGCCCAGTCTGGGCTCTCTAGCCCCTGAGCCTCCTGGCTGACCTTTGGACTTTGTTTTACCAGAGTTCTTTTTGTCTGTTATATTTTAGTCATGCATATTCTGATTCTACACACTCTGTTCTGCTTCAACTTGTCTAAATCTTCCCATGTTTCTCTAAATTACTTTTAAAAATGGTTGCTTATAATGTGATAATTTTAGATTCCATCTATATACTATACTTTATTCAACCTTTTCCCAAATAAAGGGTATTTTGGGGAAGAAAAAGACAAGCTGGAGCTTATAAAAAATAAGACATTTAGGGTGGTGATCATGTACCATGAACTGGTGGCACTGGGACTGGAGAAGAAGCAACTTATTTATTTGTTGCTGTTTTTTAACTAATTCTTTCCAACAAAACCTTTTTTTCCCCCTTCTTACTCCATACAAACATGAATAACCAAGCAAAATAAATTCTTACATTGACCATCAAAAAACCCATGTCTATATATGCATAGGCACATACACATATGTACATACATGTGAATAGATGTATACATATATCATTCTGCATCCTGTGTTTACATCTTTCTGGTAAGTGGTGAGTAGCCTATTTCTTCATGAGTCCTCTTAAGTCATGGCTGGGTGGCCAGTCACTAAATTGATCAGAGTTTTAAAGTCTTTCAAAGTTGTTTCTTTATTATACTATTGGTATTGTATCAATTGTTCGCTTGGTTCTGCTCACTTCACTCTGCTTCAGTTCATAAGGACTAACTTATCTGAGGAGCTGTTATATGGCAGAAAGAGTAGACCAGTCCCCTTTTGCTCCCAAGATCAAAACTAGGGTTAATGGATAGAAGTGACAGAGAGATGGAATTTGACTTGAAGTTAAAAAAGAAAAAAGAAAAGAAAAAAGCACAACTTCCTAACAAACTAAACTTTCTAAAATTGCAATGGAATGGACAGTTAGGTGGCATAGTGGATAGAGCACTAGCTTGAGGTAGGAGGTTCTGAATTCAAATCCAGACTCCGACACTTAATAGCTGTGTGGCCCTGCCTAAATCATTTAATCCAGTTTGCCTCCGTTCATTAACTATAAGATGAGTTGGAGAAGAAAATGGCAGACCACTCTAGAATCTTGCCAAGAAAACTTCAAATGAGGTCATGACCAGTCAGACACAACTGAAATGACTGAACAGGAACAAATCAGAATAACCTGACTCAAGAGGAGAGAGTAAATACTCTTTGACTGGAGGTCTTCAAGCATAGGCAACTGATTTTTAGGAATGTTTTGGAGGGAATTCTTGGTCAGTTATAAATTGGATTAGATGACCCCAGAGGTCCCTTTTAGCTCTTGGATTTAGTGATTTCAATTTCTCATTTCAAAGAAAATAACCATGCTATTCAATAACCTTGGAACATTGGTCTGACCTCCAGGTCACTATTCTCCTGCTCTTAAAAGTGAGCATTCCACCATTTAGATTCACATTCTATTAGCCAACAACCTACCCCATCTTCTGTAAAGCAAGAGAAGAATTTCAGAACAATTGCTTTCGTTCACTCACTGGTTCTACTGATGTTCTTTTAGAAAACTCTTGGGGTTTGAGTAAGGGCACTACTTTTCCACATCTAGATTGGCTAAGTAAGAGGTCTGTTCAAATCCAAGACAAGTAGCTTTTCTAGCCTGAAACTCTGGTGTCTGCTAAAAACTGAAAGAAAAAAAATCAGTCCAGTGTCTCCAGAAATAGTCACAACGAGACTGGGCACCATTATGTCCTGGAGTCCACTTATCTGTTTTTCAAAGTTCGGTAGCTGAAAAGTTTTTATTTTATTTGAAAATTGGCAAGCAAAAACAAAGGAGCGCCTGAAAAATATTCTAGACCAAAACCAGTGGCAACACTGGGTGGTATTTTTAAAAATTCTCTCTAAAGTGTTTTATGCACATTAGGTAATCAATCCTAATTGGGCATCACAGTGGAACCCCACTATGTTTCACCTCACAGATTTGTATTGGGACAGATTCTTCTTAGACAGAAAAAAATCAATCTTACCTCATTTCTTAGCAAGGATGTATTTATTAGGCAAGTGGCAATGATATATGCAATCAGTGAAGCCTAGAATTTTCTTTCTAAAGAACTTATTAGCACATGTGACATTTACAAATGCCCCACATTGTGTTTTCTGTTCTTCTTGTGAGCATTAGCCTAAGTCATTCCAAGAAAATATGTTTATGAGATATACCCTAGGTTTTCTGGGAATTTATTATATTGCTTTCTACTAAGAGAACACTTCTTTCTAAAAGGAAAACGTGTTTTGGATATATCATGAGGGAAGAGATACCGAACCACGGCCTTATTATAATATTTTTACTAGAGAAATATTCAAGTTGTCCTTTCTGCCCAGGAGGATTTCGTGTCTGCCCATTGTTACTCTGCCATATACCATAGCTGTTTTCTTTTTAATTTACATGAGAAGCAGCTGGATGTTATGGATGAAGAGCTAGCTTTGAAGCCAGAAAGACCCAGCCTCAATCTCTGCCACTAGCTAGGTGACCCTGGGCAATTCATTGCTGTAGGCAATTATTTCAAACCATTAGTTGTAAAGAAAATGCCAACCTGCTCTTGGAAAAGAGCATTTCCTCACTGGGAAGCTTCCAATACCAATGAAATTCTAGATCCAATCTCTATTATGAACTTATTCCTTCCTATCATATCTCCCTTCCTGGAGGGAATGATGTAGTTCCTCAATTTTCCCTCATGCTCAGCCATAAATATTGAGTGTCTTGAACTTAGTAGGTGCTCAATAAATGTTTGTTGTTTCAATTCACTTCAACAAGTATTTTTTGAACCCCTTTCAGGTGCAAGGCACTGTAATAGATCCTGGGTTTACAAAAGCAAAGCAACGGATTCTTACAAACTGACTTCATTAGAAGCAGCACACCCAAACCAGATGAATTCTGAATTCTGGTTATTGAGTTATTTTCATCTATTTTGGTTCTAGTTCTCATTTGGGACTTGGCAGTATTCCAGGACTTGAAGCAGTGAGTACTGTGTCATTTACAAACAGAAGCATCTGGAGGGCTTCATCATTTAGAGGGAATCCCTCTTTGACATGGACCCTGTGCTGGATCTCCTTTTAGGGCAATGTAGTAGCAAATGCCTCTGGTGAGGGGGTATCACCTTTAAAAATCACTTGGTATTTAAGAAGGTTCTCTCTGTTCTATGTCATTAAGGGAATCTTGATGTAATATAATGTTGTTTCATTTTATTTTAAACCCTTACTTTCTGTCTTAGAATCAATACTAAGTATCTCTCCCAAGGTAGTTGAGCAGTAAGGATTAGGCAATGATGGTTAAGTGACTTGTTGAAAGTCACACAGCAAGTCTGAAGTCAAATTTGAACCTAGGACCTCCCTTCTCTAGAATCTACTGAGCCACCTAACTGCCCCAGCATAATATAATTTTGAAATACGCACGAGAGGTCTTTATTGCAGGGAACTTTAAAGAAGGCAGATCACTCTGTTAATTCAAATGCTTTTTGATAATCAACAAACAATAAACACTGTAGCATCTTATATCCTCTGTATCTTTCAGTCATCTGTATGATGGAAAAGATGTGCTCTGCTTGGAATATAATTTTCAAAAGCTTCTAATACAATCATCAAATGTGTTTTTCTTGTGAATTTAAATAATTCACATAAAAATCTTGGATGTGGTAGCTAGGAAAGTAGGTTTATGGGTTGGCAATGTTTTCTTGGTCATCATTCTTAAGTAGTAATGAAGTTATATGTCATGTAAACACGAGCCTTCTGTGAGCCAGACATTGTCTGTCTTAATCTCCAATAGAGATATAAGCTTGCTGAGGTTGGCTCCTCCATCATACAGGATATCTCCAAATAAAAGAGGGGTTCCATGCAGATGGTGAGGTCCTTCAGATACTCCTACTTGTGGATGACTAATTGCATCAAAGCCCTGGAAAGGTCTTGATTGCAAAAGCATTACAAAAAAACCTGCTAAATGAAATCCATTTAGATTACAGTCTAACCATCCAGACAAGTAATACCAAATGGATGAAAAATGCTTACTGTTCAGATTAGGATATGCACTTGAATGGACAATACATAAAGCTGGTTCATTAGTTTGCTTTATGCAATAGACTTTGTGGTTGAATTATGAACAGGGTCCAGAATTAAATAGTAGGAAAGTGAAATGAATTCTTTGGGGAAATTGTACATGACCCCAAGTTTCTTTTTTGAAAAAGACCAGTGTGGGTAGGTAGCCAGTGGATTGAGAATTACATACGCCTAGAGTAGGGAGGTTTTGGGTTCAAATGTGGCCTCAGACACTTCCTAGCTGTGTGACCCTGAGCAGATACTTAATCCCCATTGCCTAACCCTTGTCACTCTTCTGCCTTGTAACAAATACATAGTATTTATTCAAAGATGGAAGACAAGAGGAAAGAAAGGAGGGAAGAGAGAGAGAAGGAAGAGAGGAAGGAAAGGAAAGGAAAGGAAGGAAGGAACGAACGAACGAACAAACGAATGAACGAATGAACGAACGAAGAAACGAAGGAACAAAGGAAATGAAGCCCAAGTTTTTAAAAATAAAATTTTATAGACATCTTTTGTTTTCATATTTTACATAACTCCTACATTCCCCAGTAATCTCTGCCCTCCTCTCATGGAGAGTCATCTCTCATAATAAGAGTTGGCAAACTACAGCCCCAAGGGCCAAATCTGGCAGGTAAAAGTTTGCCAACTCATGGTTTATAACAAAGAATAAAAAAGAGGGGGGAAAAGCTTGGCAAAACTAATCAGTCCATCAAAAAAAAGGATTACATGATACACAGTGTTCCACACTTATAGACACCTACCTTTGAAAGAAGAAGGGAGGGGGAAAACATATTTTTCTTTTATTTTTTCTCAATTATATAACACAAAGTTTTTAATATTTGTTTTTTTAAAATTTGAGTTCAAATTCTCTCCTCTTTCTCCCCTCTCCTTTGAGAAGGAAAGCAACTTGATATAGATTATGCATGTTCAATCGTGAAAAAATTTCCACACTATCCATGTTGCAAAAAAAGTACAAATGGATCAAAGTAAGCAGAACCAGGAGAACATTGTACAGAGTAATGGCAACATTGTACAAGGATCAACTGTGAAAACTTGGCTACTATCAACAACATAATGGACTGGGACAAATCTGAAGGACTTATGTCAAAGAATGACATTCATCTCCAAAGAAAGAATTGTTGGAGTCGGATGGATGTGTATCAAAGCGTACTGTCTTTCACATCAGTGTAGTTACAGTTTTATTTTAGGGTTTTGATTTTGTATGAGTGTGCTCTTATGACAATGACCAATATGGAACTGTGTTTTGCATGATAATATATGTATGACTCAGATCAAACTGCTTATCATCTCTGAGTTGGGGAAGGGAAAGGAGGGAGGGAAATGGGTTAGATCTTATAATTTTGAAAAATATATGTTGAAAATTATTATTATGTGTAATTGGGAAAATGATCATGATAAAATATTGCTATTACTGTGTACACTGTTTTCCTGGTTCTACTCATTTCACTTTGTGTCAATTTATGTAAGTCTTTCCAGGTTTGTTTGTTTTTTACGCATCCTGCTTATTATTTCTTGTAGCACAATAGTATTCTATCACAATCATATACCAACCACAACATGCCCAAGTGTCCCAGTGGGTGGGCATTCCCTCAATTTCCAGTTCTTTGCCACCACAATGAGCTACCATAAAATCCTTCTATGCAAGCAGGTCCTTTTCCTTTTTCTTTGATCTCTTTGGCATTCAGACATAGTAGTGGTCTTTCTCTGTTAAAGGCTATGCACAGTTTTATGGCCCTTTGGGCATGGCTCCAGATTGCTCTCCAGAAAGGTTTCATCCGTTTACAGCTCCATTGCATGTCTCAGTTTTTCCCTTTCTTTAACATTTGTCATTTTACTCTTCTGTCACATTAGTCAATCTGCTAGTTGTGAATTGGTACCTCAGAATTCTTTTAATTTGCTTTTCTCTTATCAATGGGGATTTAGAACATTTTTTCCCATATAACTATAGATAGCTTTCAGTTCTTCTCGAAAGTTCCCTGTTTATATCCTTGGACCATTTATCAATTAGAAAATGACTTGGCACATCTTTTTAACATCATTATTTTTTCAGCAATGCTGTATACCCAACCTTTTGTAGATTTACAGTTGTGAGTCACCCAGAGGATAATGAAGAAATTCATGCTAAACATGAGTTCTATTTGACCCCAGCAGGCAGAACCAGGAGATATAAATGGGAGTCACCAAGAGGGAAATGTAGCTTTAATGTCAGGAAACACTTGCTAATAATTAGAGCTGTAAAAAAGTAGAATAGGCAACTGGAAGACGTGACATGTCTCTTCTCTTTGGAGGACTTAAAGTCTAGATGATTGTTTGTTGGATATAGTATAGTGGAAATTCCATTTTCATGTATAGGTTTAGCTAAATTGTGAGCTGTTAGAGGAAAGGGACTATGTTTTGACTGTCTTTGTATCCCCAGCACTTAATTATAGTACCTGGCATATAGCAGGTACTTAAATGCTTATTGAGGGGGAAGCTGGGTAACTCAGTGGATTGAGAACCAGGCCTAGAGATGGGAGGTCCTAGGTTCAAATCTGGCCTCAGACACTTCCTAGCTGTGTGACCCTGGGCAAGTCACTTAACCCCAACTGTCTAGCCCTTACCTTACTACTCTTCTGCCTTGGAACCAATATTGATTCTAAGGCAGAAGGTAAGGGTTTAAAAAAAAAGAAAAAATGCTTATTGACATACTGACTAGGTGGCCACTGAAATAATTTCTAACTCTTAAGTTATGTGGGTATAATTTATTGCAAATGAATCATTGTGCCAGAGAAGTACTATAAAGGATGTCATTAGAGAAGTAACTTCTCTAATAAATAGACTAGTCATCTAATAAGGCCACTGAAAGAAAACTATGTGGTACAGTGGATAGAGCACAGACCTTGGAGTCAACTTGAGATTGAATCTAGTCTCAGACACTAGTAAATGTAACCCTGGGCAAACTGTGTATTCCCTCTATGCCTCAGTTTCTTCATCTATAAAATGGGAATAATAATAGTATCGCCTACATAGGGGTTGTGGGAATCAACTGAGTTAATGTATGTAAAGTGCATTACAAATTTTAAAAACTCTGTATCAATGCTAGCTTAAAAAAAAGAAAAGAATAACTGATGAGAGAAGCCAGCTTACCCCTTTGGTATGCACAGTAACAGGAGTCACTCAGCAAGTATTTAATCAAACATCTGCTAGGTGCCAAGCATTGTTATCCTCTCCCCTCCAACATAACCAACAAATGGGCAGCTAGCCTTTGTTTTAAGACCTCCAAAAAGAAGAAACATATCACTTCTCCTAGTAGCCCATTCAACTTTTTAAAGAAAAACCAACAATGAAACAATCCTTGCTTTTTGGTTGGAACCCGAATGGAGGATATATGGGAGGACACACACAAGAGTTACCTAGTATTGAAAGACAGGTCTCAATCTGTACCATGGGAAAGAATACCCATATGAATGAGGCCATGGAGCCATCAAAATATCCAGTTAAATGGAGCATTTATTTTCTGTCTTTGTAGCTGTCTATCGGATCTCTCTACTCTTCTCAAGTGATGGGAATGATGTTTTTAACATTGGGATGCATTCAGAGAAAATGGCCCTGATCTTTTCCAAACTCATCATCTCTTAAATTTAATCTCCATCAAGGTAAGCTCTTAAAACTTTTTGTATGCTAGTCAGCTTGAAATGGTAAGGGCTTAATTCACTGTGGGTGATGTGGAGGTATTTTTTTAAGACCCAGAAAATGGGTTTCACATGGAACAGTTTAGTGGTAGAAAATTTTAACAGTGTGACTGGGGCATAGGAAACATTGAGTTAGGCATACCGGCAAGTTGCCAATTATGCTTAACATTTTGTTTTCTTTTTCTTGGGCCTGGGGTTGGGGGTGGAGATGTGGATGAGAACTGGGAGAAGGCTAGTCTGCCAACCTAAATTCGTCATGTTTTACCATGCCCTAAGGACCTCTGGCCTCCTCTTGTCACATTTTCTTTTTTTCTCTTTAGCTTGGCATTTAAGGCTCTCTATAATCTGGCTTTCTCCAACCTAATCCATTCCTATAAAAGTTTTGCTCCTTGCTGTTCCATACAGACTTTAATCAAATCTCTATGCATTCATCCATGCCATCCCTCTGGCTGAGAACCACTTGCCCATCCTTTCTGTTTAGCCCCATCCTAGTTCTTGCTCAAAGTTGCTGGAGCTGAGAAAACAGCAGCTAGAAAATGGGAGGCAAAGGTTCGAGTCCCAGCTCTGCTTCTGACCACTTACGATATTAGACAAGTTGCTTTGGTTTCTCTGACTTTGGTTTCTCATCTCTAAAATGAGGGACTTGAATCAGGTGCTCCCTAGGCATCTAGCTCTAAATCCCATGATTCTCTGAGTATCCCACTCAAAGTGAGCATTCATTTCCCTTTCTAGAGCAACATACTATTTGATTATATGTGTTTGCTGCCTCTCCCTCTCTTACCGTCTCTCCACAAAATAAAAATAATCATGATGTCCATTTGTATGGCATTTTCTAGTTTGATTTCCTATTCAGGAATCTGCTCTGTTCTCATCTCAACACCAATGCCCCCCTTTGGAAGACAATTCTGTATCTTCAATTGAGGGGACTTTCCTTTTTTGTCTATGCCTGTGGTCAGATCTCTCCTCTTCCTAAAACAAAACAGAACAGAGAATTCTTCCATTCAGTCTATTCTCCTTCATGGCTTCATAGGAGTCAGCTACATTTCTGCTTTAGGTCTTCACCCCCCTATTCTCTCATAATAAAAATAGCATCCACTCACATCGTACTTCTTTAATACAAGGACTGTGCTGAATAGGTTGCATAGTGGATAGAACAAGTCAGAAAGACCCAAGTTTAAATTTGATCTCAGATACTTACTCACTGTGTGACCTTGGGCAAGTCTCTTAAGCCCAATTGCCTCCGTTTCCCTGAATGTAAAATGATCTGGAGAAAGAAGTGGCAAACCACTCCAGTATCTCTGCCAAGAAAACCCCAAATGGGGTCATGGAGAATCTGATGTGACTGAAATGATTAAACAAGAACTGGTGTGACATTGGACCCTGGAAGTTCCTGATGTGGAAGGGAGCATCTTTCTCAGTTGCTTGCATGCTCAGTTTCTAAGCTATGAGGCAAAGTTCATATTTTTTCCCCTCCTTTATAGGGAGAGGTTGAGCCTGCCCTAGGGAAGAAGAAGAGCTGAAAGCCTGAGGTGGAAACATGGATTGATAAAGGGTCCTCTTTGTAAGGTGACTTAATGTTTCCCAACATTCAGAGACAGGAACTG
The DNA here is from genome assembly GCF_027887165.1 of Monodelphis domestica. Lineage (NCBI taxonomy): Eukaryota > Metazoa > Chordata > Mammalia > Didelphimorphia > Didelphidae > Monodelphis > Monodelphis domestica. The sequence continues at coordinate 424,434,765 of NC_077229.1, forward strand.
ACCCATGTCAGCTGATACCATTCAAAAAGAACCATTAAAGACTTTTTGTTTATCATTTCCAGTCCTATCTGACTCTTCATAACCCCATTTGGGGTTTTCTTAGCAGAAATACGGGAGCTGTTTTCCATTTCCTTCTCCAGCTCATTTTACAGATGAGGAAACTGAGACCAACAGGGTTAAGTGGCTTGCCCAGGGTCATATAGCTAGTAAGTATCCGAGGCCAGATTTTAACTCGGATCTTTTTTCTAGGCCCCATCCTGTACCCACTGAGATACCTAGCTATCCAAGATTAAACAGTAGTAAGTGGCCAAACCAAGATTTGAACCCAGGTCAGCAGTTCTTGACATGCCCCCTTAACATTCCTACGAAGTTCTCATAACCCTCTACTTTCTTTAAAGCAAGGCAGTCTCATTCACTCCATCTTCCTTCCCAGTGATTGACTCCATAGAACTATAATCACTTGCTGCCTTTCTTAGCTACTCTCTGATGAGGATGATGATAAGTTAAAATAAAATAAGTTAGAATTTATGTAGTGCATTAGGGGGAATATTCTCTCACAACAACCTTGGGGGGGAGGTGCTATTATTATTCCCAATTTACAGATGAAGACATTGAGGCAGCCAGAGGCTAAATGCCTTGCCCTGGGTCCTGCTAGGAAGTGTTTGAGGTTAGATTTGAACTCAAGACTCCAGGCCCACGTACTGTCTCCACCATCTCACCTAGCCACCTTTAGTGGCAAGAATTAATGGAAGCCCATACATCTGTATTTTCAGTCCCTCCACTTCGCACCTAGATCATGGAAATTGTCTCCCTCAGAGGAGCCTCTTTGGGAATTAAGGATCTTCTGACATTCTGCACCTATCTTGGGGTGAAAAGCAGCATCCAGCTAGAGCATCATACTGGAGGGTTGCCATAAAAATAGAATTTTAGAGTGCATCTGGGTGGCTCAGTGATTCTAGAGCCAGATCTAGAGATGGGAAGTCCTGGGTTCAAATTTGGCTTCAGACATTTCCTAGCGGTCTGACCCTGACTTCACCCCCATTGCCTAGCCCTCATCTCTCTTCCCTTTTGAAGCAATACACAGTATTGATTCTAAAATGGAAGCTAAGGAATTTTTATCATGGAATTTTAGAGGGTAGACTCTGGAGCCTTTGCCTGGGTTCTTGGAAGGGATCTCTGCAAGATCCAATCGATACTCCGCGGCAGCACCAGAGGCTAGAAGCATCCTCCAGGCAGGGCATCAGGACAGGGCGGTACCAGAACAGGACCTACCGATGCACATTGAAATGGTTTTTCTGCACCGACTCACCATCACAAATAAGAGCCTCTGAGGAACAGTTTTTCCCAGGTCACGTGGAGCAGGGCCCTTCCGAACAGGCCAGGAGGGTGTTATGATTAAAATTTTGGGGAAACTGAGGCAGGTAGAAATTAGTTTCTCTCTGCAAGGAGTATTATATTTTTAGAGGTTTATTAAAAGTCAAGGGTTAAAGAAAATACAAGCAAGAGAAGCACGTACTAGGTGGGCCATGAGGCCCACCCAAATTTCACTCACATCAGGAGACGCATCTGTTTGCCAGCGGAGCCAGGAAGAGAAACCCCTGCCATGTGTGGTCACCCTTTAAATAATGATTTTGCTCTCGGCCCAGGTGAGAATTCAGTGAGATTACAAAGCATTCTGGGGAAGTGGAGCAAGGACTTCTGGGGATTGAAGTCCTGGATTCAAGTCTATTTTTACAAGGGCTGACCACCTCCTTCCCCCTCCAGCCTTTGTGCCTCCTTCCCTCAGCCTTCTCCCTGGCCCGGTGCTGCTGTGAAATGAGACCTCCAACCATTTCTGTTGTTTCCTTTGGAACAGACCCCCCAGGAAGGGAGAAAAAAGGGTGTCGAGGGGCGGTGAGGGGCTGTTTCCTAGACAATTATAACAGAGACATGACTATATACATATATGTACATGTAGATCCACACATCCATGTGTATACACACATATGTGTGTGGTAGAGGAACAGACACGCGCATGTCTATTTTTATGTATTTGTTGTTCTTTGGTTATGTCCGACTGTCTGTGACCCCGTATGGGGTTTTCTTGGCAAAGACACTGGAGGGATTTGCCCTTTCTTTCTTCAGTAGATTAAGGTGAACAGAAGTTAGATTCCCACAGCTGGTAAGTGTCTGAGGCTGGGCTTGCATTCAGTCTTCCTGACTCCAGGCCCTGTGCTCTATTCACTGAGCCATATAATTGCTTCCTGAATATATCCGTATCAAAAGAGGGCAGATGTGTGTGCATATACATACATGTGTTTATGTGTATAAACATGTGTCATGTGGATATATAAACTATAACTTTCCTCTTTTAATTATTCCCTATTAGCCTATTAATAGCTTACTTTGTACATATTTGTTTGTGGGTTGTCTTCCCCATTAGACTGTAAGCTCCTGGAGGGCAGGAACCATTTTTTTGCCTTTCTGCATCCCCAGCACTCAGCTCATACACAGACATATTAGTTAGAGAGAGAGACAGAGAGAGACAGAGATGGTAAATAGATTGATGGATGTTAGATAGATAGATGATAGAGATGATAGAATAATAGATGGATGGACATATAGACAGACTGTTTGGTGAAAGGTAGATAGATGATAGAGATGATAGATAGATAAGATTAGAGAGAGATGATAAATAGATTGATAGATGATAGATAGATTGACTAACTGATGGATGAAAGGTAGATAGATGATATGTATATAAGATAGATGATAGATAATAGATAAATAGAATGATAGCTATAGATAATAGATGATAGAGCTGATAGATTGACAGATAAGATTAGAGAAATGATAAATCGATTGATAGATGACAGATAGATTGACTGACTGATGGACTGATTGATGAAAGGTAGATAGATAGATACATACATACATAAGATAGATGATAGATATTAGATAGATGACAGACAGACATAGATAAAATGAGAGAGAGAGAGAGAGAGAGGGAGAGAGAGAGAGAGAAAGATCTATATAGCTTTACTCTTAAGGCATTTTATATGCTTAAAAAAAATTTGGACCTCACAGCAAAATCATGAAGGATGTTCCAGCCATCATTATTCCCATTTTGCAGATGAAGAAGCTGAAGTGCCCAGTGACTTGCCTTTGATGGCATACTAAGTGTCAGAGGTGGTATTTGAACCCATACTTTTCTGAGTCCTAATCTACAATGCCATCCCTGGAGTGTGAGGTGCCAGAAACTTAGAGGGAGACCAGGCTTTTTATCCCTATTCTCTCTGCCCCAGCTGATACTGCCACATTCCTTCCTGATCACATGTTTGCCCCTTTTTCTATTCATTGTTCATTGTCTGGACCACGGTCCCAGACAGACTCGTGCTTCCCTGCACGGCTCGCTCGCTTGCAACAGGAGAAGCCAGACTTCAGAGCTTCAGGGATAAATCTCACAGGGAAAGAGAGGAGACAGTCTGGTCAGACAGTTACGTGCCACCCTCTACAGCTGGGAAATTTAGGGTCAGGAGAGATTTGGAAGGTCAAAAGCAGCCTGGGAGATGTCTTGGATTCGGGGCCAGGTTCTGTTGCCTGGTGCTGACCTCTTGCACTAGAAGCAATGACCCTGGTTTGTTCTTTACCCCTTCCATTTCCCTTTAGGCAACACCGCTCTCATCTGACCCTTTCCTCTGTTCCTACCATAGCTACCCTACTTCAAGTCCTTATGTCAACAATGCCTACTGATTTCCCGCATCTCTCTGCTATGCCCTCTTCTTTCCTCTGATGCTGCCACCTCTCTGGTGAGCCCTCAATACTTTTTTTTTTTGGAAAAACCATTTTAATGGCATTGAACTGAACCATATTACCATTTTTGTGGCTCTCTAAGAATCCTACTGTGTTGATTGTAGACCTTTCTATTATATTTAATCATTAGAAATATGCTTAGGGCACCGCTCGCTCAATGACTTCACTTCATACCTGGACTCTTGCACCAGCCTGCTGCTGGGGGAGCCTGCTTCCAGCCTAGCCTCCACTCCAGTCCATCCTCCATCCAGTTATGAAAGTGATTTTCCTAAAGCATGCTCCCTACTCATTAAGGTCCCAGGGCTCCCCCATTGGCTTCAGGATCAAATAGCAAATGTTCTGCTGGGCATTTGAAGCTTTTCGTAAACCTCACCACTTTTTCTCTTTCCAGTCTTCTCACACCTTACTCCTCAATAAATATTCTTGGCCTCCTGACTGTTGCACAAACAAAACAGTCCATTTCTTAGCTTCAGGCATTCTTTCTGGTCGTCTCCCATGCCTGGAACACTGTCCCTCTGCTCTGACTACTGATCTGCCTGACTTCCTTTAAATCCCAACTAAAATTTCACCTTCTACAGGAAGTCTTCCCTGTTGTTGTTCAGTTGTTTCAGTCACGTTCAGTTCTTTGTGACCCCATTTGGGGTTTTCTTGGCAAACTGATTTGCCATTTCCTTCTCCAGCTTGTTTTCAGATGAAGAAACTGAGGTAGGCAAGGTTAAGTGATTTCCCCATAGCTAGTAAATATCTGAGATCAAATTTGAATTCAAATCTTCATGACTCCAACCCCAGCTTTCCATCCACTGGGCCAGCTAGGTGCCGTGGTGCCTTCCCTAATCTCTCTCAATTCCAGTGCTTTTCCTATTTTATTTCCTATTATTTAATATTTAGCTAGCTTTGTATGTATTTGTTTGCACATTATCTTCCCCTTTAGATTGTAAGCTACTTGAAGTCAGGGACTGTCTTTTGTGTCTTTATATGGCCATTGCTTAGCACAATGCCTGGCACACTATAGACACTTGATCAATATTTATTGATTTAAATTGTATTGAAATTATTACCTCTCTCCTAGACTATTAAAATAGCCTCCTAATTGGTTTCTCTGTTTCCAGCCTTTCCTCTTTCTACATACCTGATACTTTGATACTCATATCACAAATTTGACTGTATCACTATCCTGCTCAAGAAGCTTCAATAACTCCTAGTTGCCTCTAGGTTAAATACAAACTCCTCTTTTCAACGTTTAAAGCCCTTCTCAATTTAGCTTCATTCACTCTTTCTTTTCTTTTTCCCATGATTCTATCATATCTATAATGTTTTCTCTTCTCATATATGTCTACCTCTTTCAATTCCCAACTTCCTACAACATTCATTTTAAATATAGGCAAGCTAACAGGTGACACAGTGCATAGAATATTGGGCCTAGAGCCAGGAAAACTTATCATCCTGAGTTCAAATCCAACCTCAGATACTTACTGGCTGTATGGCCCTGGGCAAATCACTTACCTCTGTTGGCCTCAGTTTCCTCATCTGTAAAAATGACCTAGAGAAGGAAATAGCAAACCATTCTAATATTTTTGCCAAGAAAACCCCAAATGGAGTCACAAAAAGACAGACACAACTGAAAAAATAGGTGAACTTAGCTTAAATGCTACCCTGTATTAGAATTCTTTCCAAATTTTCCCAATTTGGTATGCCCCATAAATCACTTTGTATTTATTTTGTATATATCTTAGATTTATTTATCTATATACAGTAGAACATGCATTCTTTAAAGGTAGGAGACTCATTTTTCTCATTTTCTAATGTCAAACACCGTGCCTGGCACAAGATAGATGCTTAATAATTGCTCCCTGAATTCTATTGGCTTAAACAATACTATGAAATAGGCATCATTTGTCTTCTCTGCCCCACCTTCCTCTTCTTCTCTTTGTCCTTTCTCAGTACCCTGATGATTCTAACTCCTTCCCTACTGACCTCACAAAAAACCTGCTCAAAGGAAAAATGCAAAACTCATTTGTTCTAATGGGCAAATGACTGTTAAAAGTTATGTTATCCTGACCCATGGGAACCATTTGCATTTAAGCCTGGCTTTACACCAAAAGAATGACTCTCTTGGTAGAGTTTCAGGCATTAGGGAGGTATATTCTATATCAGCGGACCCCCAGAGAAGGCCAGAAATCAGAGTGTCTACGATTTTAAGCTGTCTGATTTAGTCTCTTGAGCCCAGCAATGGTTATATATTTTAGCAAGTGAGAAATAGCTACACTAACTCTGCTCCTTCAATGGTTATGTATTTTAATAAATGAGAAATATTTATACTAACTTTGCTCCTTTGGCTGAACTCTCTTACAGCACATATAATGGCAACAAGACTTTACACTTGTAAATGCTTTTAATTTTGTGCATAAGAATCATAGAATTTTAATGGATTACTCACATGAAGCAAACCTTGGCAGCATATGAGCTAGCCAATGGATCACCATTTTCCAGTTACATAATGCTTTAACTCAAGGGGCAGGTAAGTGGCTCAGTTTGACAGAGAGTCAGGCCTGAAGTGGGGGAACCAGAGTCAAAACTAGCCCTAGACCCTGGGCAAGTCATTTAAACCCAATTGCCTAACCTAAACTGCTTTTCTGCCATAGAACTGATGCTCTATATTTATTTTTTGAAGTTTATTTAATTAATTAATTTAGAATATTTTTCTATGGTTATATGAATTATATTCTTTCCCTCCTTTCCTCCCAGCCCCCTTCCCTACCCAACACACAGTTCCACTGGGTTTTACTTGTGTCTTTGCTCAAGACCTATTTCCATTTTATTGATATTTGCACTGTGGTGATCGTTTAGAGTCTACATCCCCAATCATATCCCCATCGACTGATGTAATCAAGCAGTTGTTTTTCTTCTGTGTTTCTACTCCCACAGTTCTTCCTCTGGATATGGATAGTGTTCTTTCTCATAAGTCCCTCAGAATTTTCCTGGATCACTGCATTGCCACTAATGGAGAAGTCCATTACATTCTATTGTACCACAGTGTATAAGTCTCTGTGTACAATGTTTTCCTGGTTCTGCTCCTTTTGCTCTGCATCATTTCCTGGAGGTTGTTCCAGTCTCCATGGAATTCCTCCACTTTATTATTCCTTTGAGCACAATAGTATTCCATCACCAACATATACCACAATTTATTCAGCCATTCCCCAATTGAAGGGCATCCCCTCATTTTCCAATTTTTGGCCACTATCTATATTTATTTTAAGAAGGTAAGAGTTAAAAAACACCATAATGCTTTAATTCTCTCCTGTGGCTCCAACAAGCTATATAGCATGAGCTGGGTGGATGAGAACAGTTTGTTCTAATGGCCGTGAAGGAGGCTGAAGCAGGCACTGTAGAGTTCTTAGAGCTTGGTCAAACACTGGAGACACCAAGGTCAGCCACTACATCCCAGGCCATTGTCATTCATCCTTACTTTGGTCCTGCCACTTGACTTGGATGACTAGAAGAGAGGATGAAGCTAACAATTTTGGGACACTGCCTCACTTAAGTTCAATTCCCAGGCAAATCAAAACCTCACCCTGTGAGTTCACTGGCCCCCTTCAAAATCCAAAGACAAACAGCAACAAATATTATTAATACATTTTTATGTCTAGACAATAAATAAAACAGTACATCAAGCCCTGATTGTAGCACTTGCTCCTTTCTAAGGTGCAAATACACTAAAAATTTAACAATAAGCCCTCCAAGGTTCTCTGGTTACAGTTGACTCCAGTACATTCTTGGCCAAGATATGGGCCCAATGTCCACCTAGGCTGGTGGACTTTTCACTGTTTCATGGACAAAAATAACACTCTAACCCCAAAGAGCTTTCTTAAAATATGCTTTGTTCTAAAGAGGGCATTTGTTGAGAAAATCTAGATAACTGTATCAATCAGCAGGCATGTATTGAACAATGCTGTGGTTAAGACTGGCTTAGTCTGTCCTTCCTGCTTCCATTTCCTCACTCCATCCTTACTTCTCCCCAAAACAATCTGTCTTTGTTATTATTTAGTTGTTTTAGTTGTACCTATTCTTTGAGACCTCATTTAGGGTTTTCTTAGAAAAGATGCTGAAGTGATTTGCCATTTCCTGCTCAAGCTCATTTTGATGAAGAAACTGAGGAAAACAGGGTTAAGTGAATTTCCCAGGGTCACACAGCTAGTACATGAGGCTAAATTTGAATTTAGGAAGATGAATCTTCCTGACTCCATCCCTTGCACTCTATCCACTATGAAAAAAAATGGTCCTTAGTCTCCATATCTATGATCCCATGAACTCTCATAGTTTCAACTCTCACTTCTCTAAAGATAATTTCCAAGTCTTTATTCTAGCCTTGACCATTCTCCCAAGTTCCAGACTGCTATTCTTCTCTGTCTGCCATTAGAATTCCCTACCTGGATATCCCACTAACACCTCAAACTCTATTTGTCCCAAGATGAGTTGGTCATCTTCCCCCCTCAGCATGGTCCTCCTCTTGACTTCTCTTTCTGATAATAACAGTAAGGTTCAAACCATGTTATTATAATGGTATCATATTGCTTGACTTCTCAGGGAGTGGAAGAGGGGTTGGATGGAGGGAAAGAATTTGGAACTCAAAAAATTTTTAAATATTCGTCAATTTCCAAGGACACATGATGAAAAAATGTCATTTGCTCCAGAAAATAACTGATAGAATCTGAATACAGCCTGAAACATACTATATTTTACTTTCTTTGTGGGGGGGGGAAGTGTTCGAATTCTCTTTTACAACATGACTAATATGAAAAAATGTTTTACATGATTGTACATGTAAAATCTAGATCAGATTGCTTACTGTCTCAGTGACAGGGGAAGGAAAGAGGAGAAGGAAGGAGGGAGAAAATCTGGAACTCAAAATAAAAAAGAGAATGTTAAAAATTGTTTTTATATGTAATTGGGAAAAAATAAAATATTAAAGAAAAAAGAAAACATTTACACCTGAAAAGTTATTGATGCCAATTAGTGCCATATTTCTCACCTTTAAAAAAAGAATGCAAAAAATAAATAAATGGGAAAAATTAGTCTTCAACATCTCTAATTCTTTTCCCTTACCCCATCACTAGTTAATTGCTGCATCCAATACACTCCTGTAATACTTCTCTTGATTGCCTCCTCTTTTCCATTCCCACTGTCATTACCCTAGGCTTGAACCTCATCAGCTCTTGACTAGTTTCCTAGTATAATTTCTTGTTTCCTTTTTCTTTCCCTTTTAACCTCTCCTTTATACCACCCCTTTACCAGTGTAATCTCCTGATCATGCCTCTCCTCTAGGAAAAGGCTAATAATGCACTGAATATTAAATAGAGTTCAAACTCCTTTGTTTAATCTTTCAGACCTTCCAAGATCTGGTCCTACTCTAACTTTCTAGATTTTATTCTTCCATTAATACCTTACACAATTCCTATGCTTCAGGTAGACAGGAACTACTGGCCATTCCCCAAATATATCAGAACGTTGGACTTTTTCCTGTTGGAAATGGGGAACCATCAAAGGTCATTGAGAAGGAACATAGCATAATGAGTATAAAAGTGTACACAGGTGAGTTTAGTAAAGATCTACTTTTTTCCAGTCACTTGATCATGATGACTGGTCAAGCAGTATCCATTTTGGATACAAAATGAAACTCAGTCAAGTTGAGGAAAAATGTTTCCTTTTGACTCTTGGCTTCCTTTATCAATATTGTGTACTGAGGGTATTGAATAATCTCAAAAGAACCTTCTGTTGGTCTGAGAGGAAAAGAATCTCCTCCAGAGGCTGCCCATTTGGGCAATGAAGTAGATGGATGCCAACAGCAGAAATGAGTTGTACTGGTCGCCAAACATACAGTGTAAAATCAGCAAGACAATTAATGGAACCCTCAGAAATGTTTGTTCTCATGCCAGACTACTGTGCCCAGGTCATCTTTCCTCTAGCAGTGGGGCTCTGTCTTCTGCTTCTCATGTGAAAACATCATATTCTATAGTATATATTCTCTATGGTATAGAGAAAAGAGCTCTGGATTTGACCTAAATGTCCTTATGTAAGTTCCTCCTTTCCCCAACCTCAGTTTCCTCATTTGCAAAATGAGGGGGTTGGGTTAGAAGGTTTCTAAAGTCCCTTTCAGTTCTAAATCCTATAATCCCAACTAATTAACAAATCTGTTTTTCTTTTGTGACATCTTTTCAAATATTTCCCAGAGCCAAGTTTGCAATGGGGCCAACTCTTCTTCACCAAGATTACCTTTTAGGATCATAGATCCAGAGCTTGGGAGTGATCGCAGAAGTTGTCTAGTCCAATCCCTCTGTTTTTCAGATGAGGAAACTGAAATAAGTAGCAAATCCACTGAGCAGAACAAGATTCAGCTTTCGAGCCTACTATGTCACTTCTTTTTGGCAGGGTTCTCTTGTCCTGTGCTGTCTCTCTCAATGCTGTGAACATTGGTGTTTAGGAATATTTGGAAAGCACACATATACATGCCTCCTTTTCCACAATAGCTAGGATATTCACACCAACTTCTAATTATTCAAGCTTCAGGATAACTGCTAATAGCTAGGTTAGATACAGATGAAGTCAAATATTTGGCAGAGAAAAAGTAGCAACTAACAATAAATGCTCTACACCAAGGTTTCTTAATCTAGAATCCAATCCACGTATAAATATAATGGTGCCTGTGAACTTGATGGGGAGGGGGGAATGGCAACTTTATTTCCTGTAACCTTTGGTTTCTTTTGTAATACTATGAATTTTAGTAATTAATATCTTTAATGTATATGAATACTTCATAACATGTATACACATATGAAGTTAAAAACAATATTCTGAGAAGGGGTCTGTAGGCTTTGCCAGATTGCCAAAGGAACCCACAATACACAAAACCCTGAGAATCCTTGCACTAAAGCAAGCATTTATTAAAGGGTGTCCATAGCAGCTTCTTGAACATAATTAATATTTGTTTAGAGCTTTAGGAAAGTAGAAAATATAGAGGAGGAAAAGGAAAAAAAAAGAATAAGCATTCATATTGTGCCTACTATGTGCCAGGCACTGAGCCAAGTGATTTTCATTGTTTACAAATATTATTTCATTAAATACACACAATATACACATTATGGTGAGAGAGGGAGGGAGAGAGAGGGGAAGAGGTGGGGGGGGAATAGAGAGAGGGAGAGGGGGAAGGGAAAGAGAGGGAAGAGAGACAGAGAGAATGTTCTTAGGAGAACAACCTAGGCTGATCAGTCAAGGTAGACATAAATAATACCAGAAATACCAAGAATATGCCACCAACTTGCTGATGTAGTATAGCTGGAGTATTGGACAGAGAGTTGGGAGAGTTGGGTCCCTGGCTGGGACTCTGGCACTAACGAGCTCTGTGATCCTGAGCAGATCACATTATCTCCCAGAGCTTCTGTTTTTTAATCTCCAAAATGAGAGCATTGGACTAGCTCAGAGCTCTAATAGCACTCCTTTGAGCTCTAAAATCTATGAGCCTCATACACATTATACATAACTGCTAAGGAATTCAAAACAAGGGAGGGATGAGTGCAAGCTGCAGAAAGTGCGGCTGTTAAGAAAAACACATAGATGCTGAGCATGGTGGCACACACCTGTGATCCCTGCTGCTGGGGAGACAAATGCTTGGTGGACAGCTTGAGCTTAAGTCTCTGAGGAGTTAAAGTAGATTCTGGGTCCAGATTAAGTCCAGCACCAGTATGGTAAGCATTAGGAGGAGGTGGTCACCAGGATGCCTAAAGAGGGGTTCTCCAGGCTAGTTGAAAAAATGGAACAGGTCAGAAATTTTCCACTTATCAGTAGTGAGATGGAGCCCATAAGTGGCAGGAGAGGAGAGGAAAGTGACACTGTTGGGACTGAAATGATCCCATTTCCTTTCTCCCCTAATTAATGGCCACAATCCTATCCTGTTTAAAGAAGGTAGCTTATCAAGCTCATCTTGGCAAATATTTTAAAACTAGATTTCTACTGGCATCATTTGTTTCTATCTTGCTTAGATCTCATCTGCAGAAAGCCAATCTTTATAACAATGACCATATATTTTTTAAAGAGAAAACAACAATTGGCAGAACCAATTGAACAGATCTGTTCTATATAATATCCTACAGCTGAGGATCGCCATCTCAGCAATGGAAGGGCAGAGGAAGAGGCATCTTCTCATTTGCATGCCTTGAAGTGACCAGTGTGTTATTATAAGTATTAATACTAATTATTGTTGTTAATATTATAAGACCATTGAAATGCTAGCTATTATTATCTTCATAATTTTAACATTCAGGTTCAATTTTTTTTGTGATTCTTTCCATTGACATCAGCAAATGTTTAATAATAGCTAACATTGACAGGGCACTCTAAAGTTTGCAAAGCACTTTACTGATATAATCTCATCTCTGTTTGACCTTCACAGTTTAGCCCCATCAGGTAGATGCTAGAATTATCCCCATTTTAGGATGAGGAAACTGAATCTAAGTGGCTAAATGATTTGGCACAGGTCAATGAAATAGTAAATATCTGAGGTAAGGTTTGATCTTCCTGACTACTTCAGCTTTGCTTCCAAGCTGCCTCTTTAATCCAAATATTCATTAAACCCATGTGGGAAATACAGAGAGAAGAATGGGAATTCATTCCTGGCATATAGGCACCTACAATCCTAGTAAGAGAGACGAGGTCTTCACACACAATAGAGAGACCAGCTCGGCCACGAATATGATCGGGGCAGAGAGAATATTCCAGAATGAGTGGGTACCAAACCAGTTAAGGGGCAGAAAATATTTCCTGGTGGGTGTAATTCCTTATTGGCTCCTAATTTTTAGGTTTGGAGAGATTATGGCCACACATGTTCTTCATGGTCAGTTGTCCAGGGTCAGGTCCAAGTTGGCTCCATCTTCCTGCCAGGTCAAGCTCCTAATAAGGATATTGTTCTCTGGCTCTGAGAAGTGTCTCAGTCAGCCATGGACTTTAATGAAGCAATGTTTGAGCTTTGAGGTCTAGGGAGAAGGATAACATTGGCCCAGAGGAAATGGTAGGAGGCTCAAGAGATTCACACCCACGTCACTAAGGTCTGGGAGCCACCAGATGAAGCAACCCCAGTGTGCTCTCCTCCTCTGTCATCCATAGTACTTCTCTGCAGTATTTCCATCACTCATTCTCTTGCTCACACAGTGTGTTCCTTAATTACAGCATGTATCTTCATCTTGATTATAAGCTGTTTAGGAACTGGGCTTGTGCTTCTTCTGGTGCCCCTCACAGTGTCTCATACAGTGTTAAATAAGCCCACGGTGAGCTGTCAGTAGGTGTTCAATGAATGGACGAATGGGCAAAGGAATGATTGAATGAAAGAATGGATGAATGAGTGAAAGAATGAATGAATGGTACTTCCCTCTTCCACTACTCTCTGAAGACATCCAATTGTATAGCCTCTAACTTTTACGAAAAGTCTTTTCTAAACAGAATGGAAACTGTATAGAACCCTTTAGGGGTTTCTTCATTCAAAGAAATGTTTCACTGGAATACAGAACTGGGTGGTGCCTCAATATAGTTAGTTTCTAATGAAGGGGCCCACCATGTATGAAAGACTCAAGTTCCATGATTTTTTATATATAAAAAAGTGTTATTGAAAGACATCATCAGATATCTTTTGGGTCATCAGATTATAAATGTAAAATTAGAAAGGACCTTAGAGGCAATCTAATTCAGCTATCATTTGAATACTGAAGGCCAGTGCAATTAAGTAAATAAGTGATTTGTCCAAGGTCATACATGAAGTATAAGAGTCTGAATTTGAACCCAGGTCTTATAACTTCAAAGGCAATGCTCCCAATGGTGTTCTCTTTCATCTTTCTGATACAAGTCATATATGCTGTTTTACTGGACAAAGAATCAAAATATTATTGTATTTTTGATGAGTTAATCATATCTGACTCTTTATGACCTCATTTGGGATTTTCTTGGCAAAAAATACTAGTGTAGTGTGCCATTTCCTTCTCCAGATTAGTTGACATATGAGGAAACTGAGGCAAACAGGGTGTGTGTGACTTACCCAGGGTCACACCACTGGTAAGTATCTGAGATTGGATTTGAACTCAGATCTTCCATCCTGACTCTGGCATTCACTCAATATGTATATGTGGGGAAATTAACTTAATTTGAAAAGGCTTGGATCTCCTGAAAAGGCCTTAGGTTCTTCATCTTTAAAATGGGAACAGTGATACTTTTGACCTATATCACAAAGGTGTAGAGAAAAAATGGCTTTGTAAATGGTAAAGCAAGGTAAATGTGAGATATTTTGAGGTAAATAGCATTGTAGTTAGACCTGGGCTTTGAGTTAGATAGCCCTGAATCCAAAGCCAGCTTCAAACAGATACTTACTAGATGGGTTACCCTGGGCAAGTCACAAAACTGTTTTCTGCCTCAATTTCCTCAACTGTAAACTAGGTTCAATAATAGACCTTTCCTTACAAGATTGTTGGAAGGATCAAATGAGATAAGATTTGTAAAACTGCTTAGCATAGTGCCTGGCACATATTAGGCACTTAATATATACTTATAGTTTCTCCTTATTATTACTATTAAAATTTAATGAAAATCTTTTTCTTTGGGGCCTCTGAAATAGAGAAGTGCTTTGTTATCATTTGGTTTCAGTCCTTTTATTCAATTCAGTTCAACAAGCTTTTGTTTATTGAGTGTCCATGTACCAGGCATTTGTTAGGTGCTGGGGCTATCAAAACAAAAACTGAGAACAGCTCCTGTCCTGAGGGTAGCTAAAATTCCTACATATTTCTGGGTTTTAGCTGTCTGTTTCATCTTACCTTAGAGGATAGAAGCAAGCATTTACATGGTTTTTTCCATTGTCGATGCATTAGAGATAACCCGTGCTCATGGAGGTAGATGCAGATAATAAGGACTCATATTTTTAGGTAGTGTTTTAAAATCTACAGAGTACTTTTCTCTCAACAGCCCTGAGAAGCAGGTAGTTCAGGGGCAGTGAGGTGACTCTATGGATAGAGGGTCAGGCTTGGAGATGGGAGATCCTGGGTTCAAATCTACCCATAGACACCTTCTAGCTGTGTGATCCTGGGCAACACATTTAACTCCAGATGCCTAGCCCTCACCATTCTTCTGCCTTGGAAGTGAGCCTTAGTATCAACTCTAAGACAGAAGATATGGGTTTAAAAATGAGAGAGAGAGAGAGAGAGAGAGAGAGAGAGAGAGAGAGAGAGAGAGAGAGAGAGAGAGAGAGAGAGAGAGAGAGAGAGAGAGAGAGAGAAAATAGTGTGGGCAGGTCAAATTGCCTCCATTTTTTCAGGTGAAGATGCTCACTCATGGTTAGGGCATGTTTAAGAAAATGGAATTCTAACCAAGTCCAGAGCCCTTTAGACTCAACCATATTGCCTCTCTCCATTGTCCGAGTTAACTTCTCCAGCACCCACTTTGATGCTTCTGCCTGAAAGTGAAGGAAGGTTAAGCAATGGCTGAATTCTTCTCCTTTGGGACATTAAGCTATCTATCACTTAGCCGTGGAATTGGTCATCTTAAGCAAAGGATGAGCTTGTCATTCCCACTTTGACTCAAAGGTGGGACATGCTAAAATGAGAATAGAAAGATTACCCATCATTTTGAGTATAGCTAAGTCTACACAGTAGGAGGGTGGAGATGAAAGCACTTTGAAAGGTTAAAAATGCTGTATGGATGTAAGAAGCCATGATGATTTTGGAAAAGTATGGCAATTGGATTTTAGTAAATCAAATCATATGTTTTAAAGGCTTTAAGGAAACTATTTGATGAGATCTGTGGCAAATCCTTTTCTTAAGGCTCAAAATCCTCCGAGAAAGTGAATAAGTATCATCTGCCTTGCCTGCTTGGCCAATTTGGACTTTTTTCATGCCAAAATTTCTTTAAAGGAGGTACCTGAGCAGCAAAGCCTATCCCAGTAAGATTAACTTAATCTTAAACAAGGAAGGTGAGGAAGCATGATGTAATGGAAACCCAGTCAATTTGGAGCCAGGGCACCTGGATTCATATTTTGGCTCTGAAGCTTTCTATTTGTGTAAATGTGGGTAAATTACTTAACCTCTCTGAGCCTCAGTTTCCTCATCCCCAAAATGGAAACAATGCTATATAAACCTCACAGGACTGTATTGAGGGAGGCCCATTATAAATCTTAAAGAACTATATACAAATATGAGTCACAATGACACAGTATTGTTCTAGAATTTATTTTTACTCTTTTAAACCAAGGAGAAAGTGATTATTTACAAAATGATATGAAAATAAAGTAATAGACTGAAGCAGTTCCAAAGGGAAACATAATGATAATAATTAAAGATTCTATAAGCCCTTTAAGGTTTTCCCACAGCACTATGCAAAACAGGTAGAAGATAATTTCCTCCCACTAAACAGATGAGAAAATTGACTTTCAGAGAGGTTAAATGCAAATACCCACTGGACTTAGTAGGTCCATAAACATTTATTAAGCACATACTGTGTTCCAGCATAGACCAATTAATACTCAGGACCTTCCCTCTTGAATCACTATCACCTAGCATAGTACACTGAAATAAATAAATACTTGGTGAATTGTCCTAGTTCAGTGAGAAAAGCCCAGTGGTATCTTGTATTCTCTCCATATTTCCTTGTGTGGCTGTAAGATTGGGTCTGCTGTAGAAAGTCATTTGCTAAAGAATGACAGATAATGGAAAATAGTCCCCATGGTCTTAGAAGAGTAGTGTCAGGAGCGATAAGCTCAGAATGAGTAGAGTCTGGCAATAAATGCTAAAGACAATAAAACAGACTACAAAACTACAGCGGGGAAAGGAGAAAGGTCAAAGACAGGATAAGCTCAGTATAGATGGAGTTAACTGACTTGCTCAGAGACACACCACTAGGAAGTGTCCAAGGCTAGATTAGAACCCAGAACCTCTGTCTCCAGGCCTCACTCTCTATCCACTGAGCCACCTATCTGTCCCCCTGTACTGTCTTAAAGGGAGCTGGGGATTCCAAGAGGCAGAGGTGAAGATGGAGTGTATTCTAGGCATGGAGCTGAGAAGCACAGAGGCTAGAGACAGAATATTATCCAAATAAGAAGATTTGGCTAAAACAGAGTATGTAAAGGGGAACAACAAGAAATTGGTCTGGAAACATCTACTCCAGCCATGTTCTTAAAGACTTTAAATACCTTTAAAAACAAATGAATATGTATTAGAAAGCCACGGAGGCTTCTGGAACAGAATGGTTCATACTAACAATCTAAGAATATTAGTGGAATAGTGAGGTGGCTCAGTGGATTGAGAGCCAGACCTAGACACAGGAGGTCCTGGGTTCCTATGTGGCCTCAAGATACTTCCTGGCTGTGTGACCCTAGGCAAGTCACTTAATCCCCATTGCCCAGCCCTTACTGCTCTTCTGCCTTGGAACTGATACTTAGTATTGATTCTAATATGGAAGGTAAGGGTTTAAAAAAAATGATCTAAGTCCTAGACAAAATCCCCTCCAAAATTCCATTTCTGAATCAATGTTTTCCTTTATTCCTTTTGCTTAATGTGAGGTACAGCTTGGTGTAAAACAGCTTGTGGGATTCTCACAACAATCCTGGGAACCCATATATATATCCCATCTATTGCTTCCTTCTTGTTCATGGGACTTGTCACTCTGTTGTTCGAGAAAATTGAATTGGTTTGACGTGATTTGTTTTCCCCAGAGCCACGATAGCGTTGGCTCAGGAACAAGAAACTGTCTCATCAAATGCCAGAGGGTGACCAAGACAGACTGGACAGCAATGGCTCACTCTCAGGCACTAAAACATCTTAATTGTCCTGAGCCTTTGTCATTCCCACCCTCCTTCCCTTTTTGTTCCCCATGTGCAAGGAGCACCAGACTTGGTCAACGTTTTCAATTCTGGCTCCAACAGTCCCTTGTCTATATCTGTAAAGCAAGATAACCATACTTGTGCCACCCGCCTCATAAGACCATTCGAAGTGTTTTATAAACTAGAGTGCTTTAGAAATATGAGTTATCTCAGCAATACGATGATCCAGGACAATTCTGAAGGGCTTATGACAAAGAATGCTCTCCACCTCCAGAGAAAGAACTACTGAAGTTGGAGTGTAGATCAAAGCACACTGTTTTTTACTTAACTTTATTTATGGTTTTATTTTGGGGTTTGCATTTTATGTAAGTGTTCTCTTATAAAAATGACCAATATGGAAATAAATTTTTCATGATAATACATGCATACCCAGATCAAATTGTTTGCTACCTCTGGGAAGAGGGAGGAAGGGAGACATTTTGTATCTTATGATTTATGTAATTGGGAAAATAAATATCTTTGAATAAAAAACATATAAATTATTTTCACCTAAGTGTGAAATCCTAGAATCATAGATTTAGAGCTGGGAGGGACCTCTGAAGCCATCTAGTCCAATCCTTTTCACTTTATAGATGAGGAAACCAAGACCAAAAGAAGTTAGATGACTTTCCCAAGGTCACACTCTTAATAAGAGCCAAGTTGGACTGAGGTCCTCTGATTCAAAATCCAGCAGGCTTTCCAGCTCATGACTGGGGAAAAACAAAACAAAACAAAACAACAACAAATAAACCTATATCTTAACCTTGATCTTTAACTATTTCCTTCACCCACCCTTCTCCTCCTGCTGAAAAGGAACCGAGCAGTGACTTCTTGGAGGTAGAGAACCCAAAGACAAAGAACAAGAGACAGAAGATTGAAAAACAGAGGGGGCTGGTCAGTCCACTGAGTGACTCTACAGCTCCTAAACTGCCACAAGGCTTCAGTGATGTCTGCTCAAGCTGACCACCAAGGAGGCAAGCCTAAGAGAAAGGAGTGGACTCTGGGACAAAGATCCCAGCCAAAGAGTTGGGTGTTCCTGTGGCATTGCCCAGCCTAGGAATCACAGACTGTGCAACTTCTTTGTTTGGACTGGCAACAGCAAGCATACGTTGCACTTTCGCTGAGGCCTGATCATTTGCTGAATATTTATTTGTCCCAACAATTATTTAGTTATCCTCAGGAATCTGGGGTCCGAGGCCAACTTCTCCTTTTTTTGTATTATTTCTTGGTAGGGGAGTATGACCCTTCATCTCCCTTTGTGCTCAGAGCTTAGTAGAGTCATCACCATTAAGTTAGACTCAAAGAAACATAGAAGACTGAAGAGATCATCTCATCTAATGGCGTTGTATTATCGTTTTGCTGTTATTAAAGTGTTCCAGTTGTGTCTGATTCTTGTGACCCCATTTGGGGTTTTTTTGGCAAAGGTACTGGAGTGATTTTCCATTTCCTTCTCCAGCTTATTTTGCAGATAGGAAACTGAGGCAAAAGGATTCAGTGACTTGCTGAAGTCACAGAGTTAGAAAGATGTCTGGGGCCATTTTTAAACTCAGGAAGATGAATCTTCCTCATTCCAGATTCAGTGCCTATCTGTTGAATGTGGGATCTGGGTTTATTGTTGTTTAGTCAGTTTTTTTTTTCTGTTCTGTCCAACTATTCATGACTTTTTTTTTTGGGGGGGGGTTCCTTGGCAAAGATGCTAGAGTGGTTTACCATTTTCTTCTCCAGCTCATTTTACAGGGGAGGAAACTGAGGCAAACTGGGATAAGTGACTTGCTGAGGGTCACACAACTAAGTGTCTGAGGCCAGATTTAAACTCTGGAAGATGTCTTCCTCACTCCAGGTCCAATACTATCTACTGTATCATCTAGCTGCTCTGTGTTACAGATGAGGAAATTGAAGCTCGGATTGGTAGAGGGATTTGTCTATTGTTTTAGAATTGTAGAGATGCAGAGTCGGAAGGGATTTCAGAAGCTGTCTAGTCTCTTTGAGTTCTAATCAAGAAGTTCCTGTGCCCTGCCCCTGAAAAATGGATAGCCTTTACTTGATGAGCTACAATGAGAGGCTTTGCACTCTGCAGCAGACCAGTCCATCTTGGGACAGCTCTAATTGTTGCTGAAGTTTTCCATGTATCAAGTTTAAATGTGGCTTTTGCCACTGCTACTCATTGCTCCGAGTCCTGCCTTCTGGGATCCGACAGAACACATTTAGCCTTTCTTCCACACGACAGCCCATCACAAATGTGAAGGCTGCTATCATGTTCCTCCTGAGTCTTCTCTTCTCCAGGCTAAATGTTCCCAACATGTTCCATTGCCCGCCCCCATGACCTGGACTCACAGTCCTTTACCACTTGGCTGCATATCCAGAAAAATCCCTGATCCAGCATTTGTCATTATTGATCATTCCTTACAATAAATGGCTTAGAGAGGTATATTATATTTTTAAGTAAATATACTAAATTCATGATGTAGTAGATAGAGATTTAGCTCTGAAGTCAGAAAGAAGGAGGCTCAAGGCTGCCTTCTGACACAGAGGGGCTGTATGATGATAGGCCATTCATTTAACATTCAATGTCCCCAAGAAACTTCCTAACCCTTATAGACGATTAATTAGTAGAGAAAATGTTTCATTACCTAGAGTTCTCCACGCTGATGCATTAACAGGACAAAACAAAACAAGTCACAATAATTTTCCCACTATTAATATAATCAACATGTTGTCATGGTATCCATTTAAAACTAAAACTAAATCACACTTGTTGAACCCAGCATTTTTAACAGGACAGAATGATATAATAAATAATAAATAAATATGCCTGTAAGATTGGCAGAACAAATATTATTATGATCATTTTACAGATGATAAAACTAAGCTTTCAAGTTGTGACTTGCCCAAATGTGGAAAGCAGCTTTTTTTTTTTTTTTTAAGAATAGCTATCAGGGGGCAGCTGGGTGGCTCAATGGATTGAGAGTCAGGTCTAGAGATGGGAGGTCCTAGGTTCAAATCTGGCCTCAGTGACTTCCTAGCTGTGTGACCCTGGGCAAGTCATTTGACCTCCATTATCTAGCCTTTACCACTCTTCTGCCTTGGAACCAATAAATACACAATATTGGTTCCCAGACAAAAGGTAAGGGTTTAAAAAAAAAAAGAATAGCTATCATTTATGTAATGCCTTAAGGCTTGAAAAGTGCTTTATAAACATTATCTCATTTTATTTTCATTACAACCCTGGGAAATAGGTGCTATTATTATTCCCATTTTATAGATGAGTAAATGAGGTAGCTAGAGATTAAGTGACTTGCCCAGGGTCACACAGCTGGTAAGTATCTGAGGCTGGATTTGGACTTGGATCTTCTTCATTCCAAGTTCAGTGTTTTATCCACTGGGCCACCTCATTTAGGAAGTCAAATCTAGAAGCTAAATGATATATGAGTCAGAGGGAGAAGTCAGAGAAAGTGTGTAGTCTGATAAAAGGATCTAAGTGATGATATGGACTAAGATTGTAGTAATTGAGCTGGGAAAGAAGGAATTATCAGAAGTATTCAGTGTCTAAATGTAATAGGAAAATGGAGATTTAAAATGATTCTGAAATTCTAAGCTAGGATCACTAGGAAAATGATGCTACCATTTGAAAAAGGGGAATCAAGAGGGAGAGACAGTCATCTGGTATAGTAGAAAAAACATTGTCTTTGGAGTTGGAAGTCCTGGGTTCAAATTCAGTCTCTTGCTATTAATATGACCTTAGACAAGTTATTTAATTCTCTCTAAGTCTCAGTTTCTATATCTGTAAAATGAAGGAGTTGGGCTCAATGGGTCTCAAGTCCCTTCTAATTCTAGATCTATGATCCTTTGATCCAAATGCAGAATTTTTTTCTAGACACATTCAGACATATAAGTTTTGTTGCTTCAATTGGATTGTAAAGACATGGACACTAAGGGGTTATGTTTTACTCCCATTTGTATTCTCCCTCAGTGCCCAGTGTGGTTCAATAATTACTTGCTGAATTAATAATTCTTAGCTTAAGCTATTTGGTTTCCCACATCATGGTGATTAGAAGCAACAAAATAGAGGAGGGTAGAGCAGCTGGTAAAAAGAAGCAGACATAACCATGAGAAACAAGACAGAAAAAAGGAAAAGGAAATTATATGTTCTAAAATAATGATAGCAATTGTTTTTGTGGTAGCAAAGAACTGGAAACTTAAAAGATGTCTATCCACTGGAGGATGGGAGAACAAGTTGTGGTATATGATTGTGATGGAATACATTGTGCCATAAGAAATGAAGAAAAAGATGATCACAAAAAACCCTGGGAGACTTATAGGAAGTGATGCAAAATGAGGTAAGCAGAACCAGGAGAACATGGTAAATAGGAAAAGCAATGATGTATGATGATCAACTGAGAATAATAACTATTATCAGCAATGCAAGGATCCAGGACAGTTCCATGGGACTCATGATATAAAAGGATGTCGGTTGCTATAGAAAGAACACACGGAGTCTGAATGCAGAATGAAACATGCCACTCTCCACTTTATTTTCTCTACCATAAGCAATATGTGATTGTTTCTCAATATGATGAACTGGGAAATATATATTAAATGATAATATATGTACAACCTGTATCATATTACCTGTCTTCTGGAGGGAGAGTGAGGAGAGAGGGAGGAGGAAGAGAGAGACCATGGATTGCAAAATGTCAGAAAATGAATATTAAAAAATGTATCACTATGTTATGTGGAAAAATAAAAATGAATTAATATATATATATAATTGGGAGATATTTAACAACATAAATAAAAACATTGTAACCCTTTTTAAAAGTAGATGTAGAAGCATATTATATATTATTGTACTATGTAACCATTATATACTCGTGAGGACTATCTAAAGAACAGATACTCAAAGTAAAACCCTGAGACACTGAGAAAAGATTATACTTTGTTCAGTGTCTTCTGTTTACATGGGCAAGGAAGTATCTAAAATATTTTAGAACGATTTCTATGAAAATAGTTTTAATGGATGAAGTCTTGGTGTTCGGAAGCATGAACTTTCAGTTAGCTGGAAAATTCATCTTTGTGACACAACACTTCCCTCTACATTAACTCAGTAACACAACACAAATGGTTGGGTCCATAGTATTTTCTTATCAGTTCAGTCATTTACATAGTCAGGTCACGCTATCTTGGGCCAAGTGAGCTTTCCACGGGCAGGCAAGGAGAAGCCTAAGGCTTGCGAATAAACCTAGGTCAACCTCACGCCTCAAATGATGGGGAAGCGTTGTTGAGCAAGGGTAACAGAGTTGAAAATGACCTCAGAATATTATAGTTGTATGCCATAGATTGTTAAACAGAAAAGATTTGTGTGTCTGTCTTTCTGCATCTATGTTTTGTTCTCAGAGACAGGATCCTTGGAATCAGATTTATGTCCATGTGCACAGATTTGGTATTGTTATTCACAAAAATACCACTAAGACAAAATAATTTATAGCGTGCCCCTTTCAGGAAACTTAAATAGCTCTTTGAGAGTTATTTATTATAGCCTACATGGCAGACCTATGAGGTAAGAGAAGCAGTAATCAGTCTGTCTTTTTATTGCAGCTTGGTAGAGTTGAAAGCCCAGATTTGGGAATCAGGAAGTCTGGATTGGAACCCCAGCTCTGCCATTTACAGACTTGTGTGACCTTAGGCAAGTGTCTTAACTTCTCTGAACCTCAGTCTCTTCATATGTCAAACAGCAATAATAAAGCTAGCACTACTTACTGTATGTCCTACTGCTGGGTGAAAATCAAGTCAAATAATCCATGTGCACTTCTAAATCTCATAAGGCTCTATAAATGTAAACCATAATTAGGGTGTCTTTTTCTGCCACAAAACTTTCTATTAAAAATTGAATAACTCACTCACAAAATAATGAAATAGATATGTAAAACAAAGAATAGAATCACAGATAAAACCATCAAAATATGCTTTTGTTTATTTCTGGACCTGCAATTCCTTTAGTAACTTCCCATGAGGAAAACCCCTCTATCCAAGGAGATCTACCCCAGCTCAGCAACTGATAGTTCTATGAGATAGTCTGAGGCACTGAGAGATCTTTGGATGGCAGATCCAGAGTTGGAAAAGATCTCTGAGGCTAATCCAACTGTCTTGTTTTATAGATGAGGACTTGACCCAAGTGTTCTTGACTGCTAGACGGACCCTTTACTGATCTTCTTTCTTTTAGCCTCTTGTACTTTACATTTTACTAAGGCAAAATAAAACAGACTAACAAACAGTAAACAACAAATACTCTTACTCTTTGTCTTTTTCCACCTTATCTGAAATTCTCTGTTATCATTATTGTTTTTAGCATTATTTTAGTCACCATGGATACTATCAACTTCTACCATCATGGGAATTCCTTCAGATAAATCTTTCCGTATATTCTTATATTTGTATCTATTATTTGTTTTAGCACCATAAAATTCCTCTACATTTGTATGTCATAATTTATTCAACCCATTTCCTAGGTGTTAGACATATCAGTAATCTCTTATTTTGTGCAATTACAATTGAAGGCTTTGTTAACATTTCTATATAGGTAGTTATTCTATTACTTCTAATGATATTTTGAGATAAAGTCCAAATGGATTTGGGGGGAACCAGAGAGACAAAGGTTGTGGTCCATTTGGGGAATCATTGCACACTGTTGCTCCCCATATTGCTCCCCATAAAGGATATCTCAAAGTACATACAGGTGTCTAGTGGCAAAATTCAGTACAAGTCACTATTTGAATTCTCTTATGAGTTTATTATTTTAAGGAAACCAATGTGAAGCTTTTTTTTGAAGCAAAGAGTCATCTGCTTAGGCTTTTCTTTTTTATTTTTATTTCCAGATATCTCCTCCCCACACCATAGAAAGTGTCATCCAGCAAACAGATGTTTATATATAGATTATATCTTTTGTGATTCCACTTCTTTATTTATTCTTTGGAGATGAACATTCACGAGTTATTCTTCAAATATTAAATCTGTAGCTTTATGTGATGTTCTTTGGGATATTTTCATTTCATTCTTCATTATCTCATGTAATTCTTTTCCATGTTTTTTTTTTAAATTAATTTGCTTATTGTTTCTTATGGTGCAGTGGTATTCCATCACAATCATAGGTCCTGATTTGTTTAGCCATTTCCCAATTTCCAGTTCTTTGCCACCAAAAAGAGAGCTACTATATACATTTTGAAGCATATAAATTATTTTCCTTTTTTCCCTGATTTCCTTGGGAAATAGGTCCAACAATGGTATTGTTGTATCAGGATGTACAGTTTTAGAGTTCTCATGGCATAGTTCCAAATTGCTCTCCAGAATGGTTTAATCAATTCGCAGTTCCACTAACAGTGTATCAGTGTTCCCACTTTTCTACATCCCCTCCAACATTTGCCATTTTGTCTTTTTCTCATTTTAGTCAATCTGATGGGTGTGAGATGATATCTCAGAATTGTTTTGGGTTGTATTTCTCTTAACACTAGTGATTTAGCACATTTTTTCATGTATTTATGTATGGCTTTGATTTCTTCAGCTGAGAACTCTCTTCATATCTTTTGCCCCTTCATCACTGTGGGATGCCCCATGCTTTTAAAAATCCAGATGTTCATATATTGGGTTTGTTTAAAGAGGGGTCTGCCTGCATTCTAAATTTAAGCACAACACAAGTATAAGATGAATGATTTTTTTTTAAATTTATGAACTCTCTTCTACAAAGCACAGGTCATTTTCCTGGATAAGAACCACTTTGTATTTTTTTCTGACTAAAGCCTTCTTCCAAAATATTGGTTTTATTGTCATCATAATTATTGCTAGATTTAGGAAGTGTACTAGAGAGGCCCAATCAGCAGACTGTAAGAATGCTGCGTCAGAAAGAAGCTTTGCCCAAAGGAGTTGCCAGCAGTTCTAAGCTTGTCGCTGGGGAAATCTGGAGGATGAGATCTATGAAAATGAATCTTATATCTTGGCTGGGGGGTTTTCCCCCAGGTCATCCTACTTCAACTTGGAAAAGCTGAATCTTGAGCTAGCCTGACAATTCTGCAAGCTTTTTTCCTTAGTAAGGCACCAGCTGGAAGGAGGAGGGAGTTATTCATTGAGAGATGCTGGGACCCATAATATAAAATGTGTTCTTTGTAGTAGAGATATCTATTGAGTGACTTCTAGCATATGAAAGAACTTGAGAGGTAGACAGTTCCTCTTATCCCTCCCCACAGAACCACAAGCATCAAAGATATCCTCTCCACTCCCATAAATATTTATCCAGCCACCTACAATGGGCCAGGCACTGTGGGCATCCACACAAGCAAACTTCGTGACCTCCAATCTCTAGGAGCATATACTATAATTGTTGCATCAACTGGGGCACCCAGTATTATGTGTTGGATTCCTATAATAGCCTGGGTCATTCTGTAGGTTAGCATTCAGCCCAAACCAAAGGTAATCATCCCCACTAATATATTTACTTTTACCAACCAGCCAGAAGACATTAATGCAAACAAAAGACACTGGAATAGCCAAACAAATAGTGATGAGAAAAGCTCTCCCCACCTGCCCATGAGGGCTTCAAATTGCCATGCCATCAATAGATGAGGATCCCTAGGCAGATAACACATGTGCCCAGGAAACACATATGAAGGGTGTACAGGATAAGAACATATATGACCAACGAACATGTATATGATCAGTTGGCACTCCTCAAGGATGTACAGTCAGAGAACATGCATGACCAAGGACATGTGTGACCAGGCAACATATATCAAGGGCACACAGAGAACATGCATGATGTAACAGTTAAAAGAGTGGTTGGCATAAACTGTGACCGTGGAAAATATGGTTTCAAGACATTGTCTTGAGTTAAATCAAATATAAAGTGGTCGCCAGGGAAAAATTCCCAAATATAAAATATACTCAAGTCAGCTGGGTTTTTATGGAGATTTTAATTAATACAAATAAGGAATTAATGAGAGAGAGAGTAAGAGGAAACAATGGGAAAAGGGCTAGGCCAGCCTAGGACAGCTTAGGCTTAAGCCTTAAGAGAGAGATCAGTCAGTCTTCAATCCACTCACCACAAGATTTGTCCCAAGCAAGATTCTAGTGTTCAGAGAGACCCACCAGTTCAGCTCCTGAGCTCCACTTCAGCTTCCAAGGTTGAATCCTTCTCCAGAGGCCTTCTGATTCTCCTTTTAAAGAAAATTTTCTCCTATGTCACCTCCCCTAAATTTTCACATCTACCAATCACAGTAGACGTTTTGCAAAGGACTGACCATTCTTAATTCACACCTTCTTTAGTTCTCAACTTCTCTGGGTAGACTAAAACTTCTGAGTAAGTTCACACCTCTTTGCCCCTTGCAAGTTTGCAAGTTGCCTGATCTTCTAGTGATCAATTCGACCTTCATAGGTACTTGGCACCCTTTTGTACTAGATCCAAAAATAGACCTAGCTTAAGGTTTTCTAGC
The DNA here is from genome assembly GCF_027887165.1 of Monodelphis domestica. Taxonomy (NCBI): domain Eukaryota; kingdom Metazoa; phylum Chordata; class Mammalia; order Didelphimorphia; family Didelphidae; genus Monodelphis; species Monodelphis domestica. The sequence continues at coordinate 424,461,912 of NC_077229.1, forward strand.
CTTACTTTAAGCATGGGTTAAGTACTTCTCATTGTTCAGTAAAGAGTTTACAACTTTATCTTCCCCCAAAGTACACCTAAGTATGGGTGGAGTAGAGTTCTCACATTCCTGATCAAGTACCTTCATTGTTTAAAATGGGGAATGGTCTTAATCAAATCTTCTGAAGTAGGGTCTGAGAATTTTTAAGATTCACAATGACCAAGGGATATGTGTGGCCAGTTGACATACATCAAAGGAAACAGACTGCATGTAGACAGTTCCACTCATGAGTCTGATGCTGAAGGAGTGCTGATGTCCTGTGGTGATGTCACTCATAACATTAATGACGTCTCTGTTCTCCATTGACCATGTTGTGCCTGCTAAACCCATTCTTCATGTTGGATATAACATCCAACATCTCAAGTAGAAGATGCCTTGTTTCTACTGAGCTTCTCTGGCCTCCTTGATGTTCTGTGCTACTACTCTGCTTCAGTGTGATGGCCAGAAAGTTTCTCTCTGAAAAGGACAGAGTGAGGTCTTTGAGTCTATATTTCCTGGACCTTTGACCCCACTACACTTAGCTAAAGGCAGCTGAAAAAAAAGTACCTAGAGGGACATCAGGGTAAGATTGTCCACTCTTGTGACTAATCGTATATAATGCTGATTTAAAGTCTATGGTTCCACATAACTACCTGATTTAGCTTTAGAAAGTTTCTTGTAGTTCAATCATTTTCAGTTGTGTTTGATTCTTCATGACCCTTTTTGGGGTTTTCCTGGCAAAGATACTGGAGCGGTTTGCCATTTCCTTTTCCAAATTGGTTTATAGATGAGGAAACTGAGGCAAACTTGATTAAGTGACTTGCCTAGGATCACAAATAATAAGTGTTTGAGACCAGATTTGAACTCAGGAAGAAGAAGAGGCTTCTTGACTCCAATCCCAGTGCTCTATCCACCCTGTCACCTGATGCCTATTTAATGGAGATCCTACATCCACCAAAATAAAGTTTGGGGACTAAAAAAAAGCAACACTAGCGTAGCTGTGTGGAGGCTAAGTAGGAAGTTCTTTTTTCCCCATATTTCCTTTGATTGGCATACAGTTGAACAAAAACAAAAACTAAGCTACAAAAGTAAGGTCATTGCCCTCCACTGTCCTGGCCTATATTTTTTACTTTATTATATCCATTTGTCAGTAATAACAAAGCTGTGATTTTCTTTTGTTTTCTTTTGCTGTATTTGGCCAGTGCAAAACCCAGCAGTCACCCTATATTGTTATACCATGAATCATACCTTTATTTCTTTAGCTTTGCTTACAAACAGCCCTATGGGGAAAATACTGATTTCCTATTTTATAGATGAGGAATTTGAGACCCAGGGAGATTTGGCATATTATCCAAGGTTACATAAGTCATACCCAAGTCCTCTAAGTTCAAGTCCAATGTTATTCTCCTTTGCATCATACTGACAAAATACACTTGAATAACAAGTTTAGTAATTGTGTGGGCCAAAATTATTCAATGTCATAAGACTGAGTGTTGGATGAATGACATAGAGCAATGTTCCACAGACTAATTTGGCCACAGAATATTTGAGGAGCTCCAAGTAGATTATGATAGTAATTTCTAGGGTAAAGAGATACAAAATAGGTATAAAGGACAATTAGAAAAATTACAACTATTTTTTGTGCCAAAAAATTGCCATGGATAAATATTTTTGATCAACACATAAATTCATGGTTGATATTTTAGGAGAACATAATTGGCATTAGCATTTTTTAGAGTCCAAGGGCTCTAGGGGACACAATATGGAAAACAATGGTCAAAGAATTAGGTTCCATGAGATGGGGAGGGGGTGTCAAGCTGAGGTGCGCATTGTAATGGAGAGAGGAGAAGGAGGCACTAGGTTGTTGAACCATAAGGGAAAGGTTATTTCTTCTCTGTAACATTTAGCAAAGAGGTAGTTTTGGGCAGATCTGCCCCAGTCTTCCTTTTCCTTCCACTCAAATAACAGACACTTTTGGAGGGATATTGGACTAACCTTTGATTGGGTGAGTGGCTATATACTACCACAGGGCTTGGCAACCTTAGGTACAACTGGTCCCTGCGGTAATTGTCAGTGGCATTCTCTGTGCTAATCCCCAACCTTGTGCCTGTGTGCCTTTGTTCCTTTCTAGCTTCCTACCTTGCCTCATATTTTCCCATTCCCTTTTTATTCCTATTCTCTTTCTTTACCTTCTTTTTTCTTTGTCTCACACTGATATCCTCCCACCCACTGCCATTCATCAGCCCCCACTTGAAGCAGTTGGGGCAGAAAAATTAGCTGACCCTGATCTCCCCCACTTCTCGGATCTATTTGCCTTTCTTCCTAGAATAATAAACATATACATGGATTTAAAGGGAGCCTCTTGTGTCCTTTCAGAAATAAATAACCACCTACTCCATCCTTTTCACCTTGGAACCCTACCCCTCTATGCTGACATGACTTCTACTTCCATGGTAATTGGTGCATAATATCATTCCTCCCTTAGATATCATTTATCATGGGGGCCTTTCCTGGGCTCACTGGCGGAGTGAAATCAGCCTCTTGGTTATTAGTGGTTCTACCATTAATCTGGAAGATGAATGGATGTTTTCACTTGGACATGTAACAGGGGAGAGAGGTGACACAATTACAGTCTCAGCTTTACATTTTTACTTTTCTCCCCTAGGGGATGAGGTATGGCTTATATGGTTTTCATTTCATCTGGCTGATGGGTGTTTTTTCTCTTGGCTCTTACCTGCCAGGACTCCTCTCTAGTGTGGATGTTCAGAATCAGGAAAAGTCAGGCTGGGAGTGAGTTCATTCAGACATTAGAGCTCATATAAGACTAATCTCTCAACTACCCTGGGTTCAGTCCTAAAGAAGTCTGTTCTCTAATGAAAGTGAGGCAGGCTCTTTGCTCACAATTTTCAGCTCATAAAATCTTGCATTGATATTCTGGAGACAAATTGTTTATACCTTGTGTTTTCATCGATATCTAGGTCTTCCCAAAAAAGAGAATAAAAAAGGACTCACTATACAATATTGGTCTAATATGGGACAAGTTTTTTTTTTCTTACACAAAAAAAGAAATGCTTAAAACACAGAAGACTCACAGAACCTATTGACAGAATGACAGAGTTCTTTTAACTTATAGTTTGTGTTAGCATCTTTCCTAGGTATTTGATAATCAAAATTCTACAGATCATACATATTACTAGCTAACAATATATATGAAATCATATATACTCTCTTCCCTTCCAAAATCCCATCTCCATTAGTTATTATGATGGAAAGAGCCATAGATTTGGACATTAAAGACCTAGGTTTGAACCCCAACTTGGCTAATTACCAACTTGTGTGACCTTGGGAAAGTCATTGATACTCTGCCTCATTACTTACCTATAGTAGAAGACTGGATGAGATAATCTCTAGGAAGCTTTCTAGTTCTAAATCCCATGGTTATTTGGCTTGACAAGCACTCGTTTGGGAAAGACAAGTGTCCTTGGAAAGGATAACTGTGAATTAGCTAATTTGATCACTGTTTTCTATGATAGTTGTCTGAAAACAAAGCATGGAGATAGCAGGAATTGTGATGGGAAGGACAACTTTAGAACAAGAGGAAATTGACACCTGGTAGATGGAGAAACATGATAAAGAAAAAGCGTACCTACTTTAAATTTCTGCTTCATAATGGAAAATAATATTCAGGTTAGGGGCATTAGGGAAATTCTAAATATAATTTAATTCCTTTCTTCTTTCCTTATTAATGAAAATTCCTGGATCTGTGCCCTGGGAAGACAACAGAACTTCCTGTTATTTTCAAATAATACTCATAGCTTTTATTAATTTTTGTTGATCCATTGGCTGAAAAGACAACTATATGGCACAGATACATGGTGTGATAGAGAGCCTTGGAGAACTGTCAAACCTAACAACTACCTCTTACTTCTGGTAACATGTGGGGACAAATGGTACTACCAAAAGGAACTTGGAAATTATTGCAAAGGGTTGTGAAATTTGGCAGGGGAATGGATGGTGGGGATGGTAGAATTCTGAAGACCTTGGAGACCAAATTTTATTATTACTTCCTGCCATAGGTATGAGGCAGAGAATGACAAGCTTGGAAAGTTAACTATGAAGTAACAAAACTGTACTTACACTTTGATCCATCGATATCCCTACTAGACCTATATCCCAAAGATATAAAAGAAAAAGGAAAAGAAACTGTATATGCAAAAAATATTCATGGCAGTCCACTTTGTAGCAGGCAAAAATTTGAAACTAAGAGTGTGCCTACCTATTGGACAATGGCTAAACAAGTTATGGCATTTTAATGTAATGGATTATTACTGTGCCATAAGAAATTGCAAAATGAAAAACTTTGGGGAAAATAAAGAAGCCATCTCTGAATCGATGCAGAATGAAGTCATAGAACCATAAGAAGTTCATACCATGGCAACAATATCATAAAGAAAAACAACTTTGAAAGACTTTGGAACTCTGATTAACGTAATGACAAAGGACAATTCCAGATGATTGAAGATGAAACATGCCCCCCATCTTCTGTCAGAGAGATGATGGGCCAAAGTTGAAGAATGAGACAACATTTGGAGGGATGATTTGTGTGGGCATTTGTTTTGCTGGACCCTACATATTTGTTATAAGGATTTTCTTTTTCTTTATTATCTTTCTTTTTTTGTTGTTTAATTGAGTCAGAGAGGGGAAATAGTAAGTGCTTTTATGAACTATTAATTTTAAGTTGAAAAGTTAAAAGTTGGTAGAGAAAAGGATTTGTATTAAAATGGACATAGCTTTAAATATAGGAATGATGGGTTCTTGGGCAAGATATGGAATGTGTATAACAAGGGCTGATTAAGACATTTATCTAAAGTCTATAAATCTAATCAAGAAGACTTTGAGGGGGCAGCTAGGTAGTTCAGTGGATTGAGAGCCAGGCCTAGAGACAGGAGGTCCTGGGTTCAAATCTGGCTTCAGAAACTTCCCAGCCTTGTGATCCTGGGCAAGTCACTTGACCCCCATTGCCTAGCCCTTATTGCTCTTCTACCTTAGAACCAGTACATCATATTGAATTGGTTTTAAGGCAGAAGATAAGGGTTAAAATAAATAAATAAATAAAAGACTTCGAGCTAAGAAGGGATGGGAGAGAGAAAATTGCTCACAGAGTTCTGACAACCTTCTGATATGGAGAGTAGCATATATGTCAAAAGAAGGAAAACAAAACAGAGACAATGTGAAACAATCTCCAAGAAGAACATCAGCAATATAATACATAGCTATAGATACAAAGGCAAAAATATATGAAAAATATTTAAGGAGAGGGATGGGAAATTCTCAAGAATGTAGTCCTAAATATATACAGACAAGCAGAAATTAGTTTGGTGAGGAATAAAAGATGAAAGGTACTTAAAGAGAGGAATGTGGATACACACATTTCAAGAAAATACATACAACATATAGAAATAAGATGAATGCTGAAGAATAGAATGATCCTTTAGAATTTTGTCAAGAGAACTAAAGAATGAGACAAGATTGGCATTTAAAGGGTATTTTCTATTTTTAACTATGTGGGGGGCAAGAAGAGGATCAAAAAAAAAGAAAAGACTTTCTTAGGGTGGATGGAATGACAAATGTTAGTCACTAAATTTTTATTACCAGCCTACTATGTGTCAAGCACTGTGCTCAAAGAACTTACAATCAAATGTGGAAGTCAACATGCAAATAACTATCTACAAACATGCTTTATATGGGATAAATAGTAAATGGTCAGCAAAGAGAAAGGACTAGAATTAAAAGGGATTGGGAGAGACTTGCTGTGGAAGGTAGGATTTTAGATGGAACTTATAGGGTAGTATTGAGAAATTGAACTATCAGACCTATCGGAATTTTTATAATTCTGAATTTGCTTCTCATTCTCCTTTAAGGAGATTGTTCTATGAACTGAAAAGAATTTTTAAAATAATAGCAAGGGGCTAGTTGGGTGGCACAGTGGATAGAGAGCCAGGCCTGGAGTTGGAAAGACCTGAGTTCAAATTTGGCCTCAGACATTTCCTGTTTGACCCTGGGCAAGTCACTTACCCCTATTTGCCTAGCTCTTGCTCTTCTGTCTTAAGGATGTTACTAAGACAGAAAGTAAAGGTTTAGAAAAAATAATAGTAATAGAGGAAGTGGAAACCAAAAATAAGTAAGAAGATCTTCAGATAGCATCTAACTACCTCCATAAAGGAAAAGTAAACTAGTTTTCCATTCTTGACAAATTTCCAGTACAAATGACTAAGGGAATAATGTGTGACCTCTGTATTTGTGGTTTGGGTAGAAACGGTCAGATGAGGGACCACCTGAGTATTTGGACCAGTGCTAGAATTGCCCATCATGGGCAGTTAGCACTAGACAGGCCAAAGCCTGATCTGGGTCTAGTACACAGTTTACTTAATCACAGAATGGTACACAGTCAGTGAGAGATTCAATTTCTTTCCACAGAGAGGTTTGGAGGGTCACTAGTTCTCACCAGCTAATAAACCCCAAACCTAAGCCTTCGCAAGAAGGGCCTTCAGAGATCTTGCTGTTCTACACTTTTCACCCTGTCCTCTCTCACCTGGAACCCAGATCCTATTCAGACTAACCTGCACTATCCAAACCTCTCGAGTATTAATAGAGGTGCTGGTCTGTGACAGATTGGACGGGGACCCAAGGGTAGGTCCCGGATCCAACTGGACCCAGTCCTCTGCTTACAGACCGGGCAGATAGCTGGGTGCTGGTTCAGGCTAGCGTCAGGTTCACAGGATCTTCTTCCTGGGGAACACAGGCCACAGCAACAAGGACACGATCAGAAACCTAAGGTTTTCACCAGGCACTTGGCTTTCACTCCCTCCAGGTCCACGTGCAGTCAGCAAAAGCCCCCAGAGAGCTAACAGCCCCTGAATTCCAGTTTAACCCTTCCTTCCAGCAATCCAGAATCTTCCATCTTCAGGGCTCATGCCTCTGTCCTCTCTTACAATCGTTCTCTCTTCCTCAGGACACCCCTTAGTAACAGAAGCAGTGATCACTAAAAACCAGCATCGGTCCATGAAGAATGATTCAAATCGGACTAACTTCTTGTCCTTTTTTGAAAGGATAATTAGACAGGTGGATCCAGGGAATATGTATAGATGTACATGTGTGTATATGTTCATAGATTCTGGGAAAGCATTTGAGACAATTTCTCATGCTTTGCCTGTGAGTATGATAAAGAAATAAGAGCAAAGTGATTCAACAGTTACTGGGGGGATTTTGGAATTTGTGGAATGGCCGGATCCAAAGAATAGTCATTAATGGATGAATGCTAACTTGAAAGGAGGTCTCTAACCCAGTAGGAGGAAGGATTTGAATTGTTCTCTTTGGCCCTACAGGGCAGAACCAGGAGCAAAGAAACTGCAAGGGAGCAAATTTATACTTGATGCCCAAAAACCTTTCATATGATCCAAGCGGTCCAGAATGGAATGGCTGCCTGAGAGGTGGTGGGTTCCCTGTCCTTGGAGATTTCAAAGAAAGGATGGACTATCGATTGTTGGGTTTGTTATAGTGGAGATTCCTTTATGTATGGGTTAGACTAGATGACCACTAAGATCCTTTCCAACTTTCAAAGTCTGATTCTGTGATTCTAAGATCTTTCTTTGGTCCTGTGTTATCAGAAAACTTGAATTTCAATCTGCAACTTACTAGCCATGTGATCTTGAATAAGATTTAATTTCCCTGAGTTAATTTTTTTTCTGGGGAATAGAGGTAATAATACTTGTATTATCTACTTAAAGGAGATAAGGTATATATTTAGCAAATCTTAAAGCACTATATAAATGTCAATTATTAGGATTGCTAGCCATGGTTGTTATGAGGACCAAACATCATAAACTACAATATAAAGTACTGATTTGTGGGAGGGTTTGGTTTGTTGTTGTTTTTTGTGAAGTTGAACCTTTTTAAACTCTCTCCAGTTATGAAAAACAAGGTGAAGAATGTCAAACTGGTTCTATATTCATTATATTTTAAAGGACCTACATGTTGGGTAAATGTTTTGACTAATAAGATTAAATGGTACACACATCCTGTATATTAAGTCTGAGTAAACAGATCAACATTTCAGTGTACTGGAGCTATTCATGCATAAAATGACGTGAGATTTTGTTATTCAGCTCCTCCCCACCAATACCTTTTGACTTTTATGTTGGCTCTCAGTTCTCATAGCTAACAACTCTTAATTTTTCTTTCTTTTCTTTTTTAATGTTTATGTTTATCTGAATGTAATGATTAAAATTAATTTGACAGAAATACTTGTTTATAAAGACCCAAAGCTCATATATTCAAGAATGATTAATATTATTTAATAAGCTGATTACTATAGTCATTACAATTAAAAAGTTAAGTATCTTATACCTGGATTAAGTACCTCCCCATATGATAGAACATGAGCAGTGTGCCCTAATGCTTATCTCCTTTCATTTCCATAGGCCTTTTGTGACACTGTCTTTCCCTTTTAATCATTCTGGAATTCCCAAAGGTTAGAATCAGTTACATGCCAAAAGGGTATATGTATGTGTGCATTAGAAGGGAACATTATCTCTAAAAGCCCCTTGTTGCAAATACACATTACTTGGAAATAATGGACAGCTCAGAGACCAAATTTATCCTTCTTTCATCAAACTGTAAGTAGGATTATTTCTATCAGTTTAACCTGTCATCACCCTGTAATAGCAATAAGAAGAGAGTAGAACTGATACATTACAACAGTAGAGGAAATGTGGCAACTCAAAATTGGATTGGCTGAATGCTGGGCCAAATATCATACTATAGTTGGGGTCAGTGACCATTCATAACTTTAGAAGATTCATGATGATGCATGCGTCTTCCTTCTTGGAGTTAAAATGATAAATGAAAAGTTCTTAATAATGATAAAATAAATTTTCAGACAGGGTCAATGTGGTTGTTTTGATTGAAAATGTATATTTTACATTAGTGGGGCTCCTATATAGGAGAGAGAGAACAGAGGGATGGAGGGATGGAGGGAAGGAAGGAAGGAAGGGAGGAAGGAAGGAAGGAAGGAAGGAAGGAAGGAAGGAAGGAAGGAAGGAAGGAAGGAAGGAAGGAAGGAAGGAAGGAAGGAAGGAAGGAAGGAAGGAAGGAAGGAAGGAAGGGAGGGAGGGAGGGAGGGAGGAAGGAAGGAAGGAAGGAAGGAAGGAAGGAAGGAAGGAAGGAAGGAAGGAAGGAAGGAAGGAAGGAAGGAAGGAAGGAAGGAAGGAAGGAAGGAAGGAAGGGAGGGAGGGAGGAAGGAAGGAAGGAAGGAAGGAAGGAAGGAAGGAAGGAAGGAAGGAAGGAAGGAAGGAAGGAAGGAAGGAAGGAAGGAAGGAAGGAAGGAAGGAAGGAAGGAAGGAAGGAAGAGGAAAGAAAAGAAGTTAAAAGGAAGAGAAAAAAGATCTATAAAACATTAATTTAAAAAAAACACAGAAGAGGAGGCACTAGGTAGTTCAGTGGATTGAAAGTCCTGGAGACAGGAGGTCCTGGGTTCAAATGTGACTTAAAGGGACTTCCTAACTGTGTGATTGTGGACAAATCGCTTAACCCCCATTGCCTAGCTCTCACCACTCTTCTGCCTTGTAACAAATACACAGAGTGCTGGACACACAAACACATCCTCATTTACCCCACTCAGGGGAGGGAGGAAGCACTCCCATTGAGCTACTGGGCAGAGGGGCAGGTAAAGTGAAGAATGTCCTCAGTGAGTGTAGAGAGGGGGAGGGGAGTGGTCTGAGTGCTCAGCTCCCCTCCAGCTCTGCTGCCTGTGAGGTGCCCACTTTACCCCTGTGTGCTCCCATTGGCTGTTGGGCAGAGGGGCAGGGGATGTGAAAAAATGTCATCAGACATGATGGAGAGGGGGGAGGGCAGCTGCTTGCCCACAGAGAGTGCTCTGTGAGCCATCTTTGGCTCTTGTGCTATAGGTTTACCATCACTGGCCTAGTCCATACTGCTCTTCTATCTTGGAACTATTGTAGGAAAAATACTCCAAAGTTTGTAGCAGGATCTCCTCTCATTTCCATCAGAACCAATATACAGTATTGATTCTAAGACAGAAAGTAAGGATTTTTTAAAAATACACAAAAGAAAGGAAACTGTTACCTTACGGATTAATAACTACTAGTGTTCCCTTTGCTCTGGAGTGAACTCTCAAGATCACTTCCCATATTCAGTCTGATACACATTCATGATAAAAAGATCGAGAGGTTCTTCAGTTATCATTTTGGGAATTCTAGTGTTGGTACCAAAGTCACTACTGGCTATTTAAGTTGTGAACAAAGTGGTTCCATTTCCCATATGAGAATAACTTTCAACTTCCTGTCACTCCTTAACTAGTCATTCTCAGAGTCCTTCATGATTATGTTAGGGGAATTGAAGGCTGACACACTGGAAGAAGGAGAAACTTACAGCCTTTTATTTGCTTCTCTCAGAATACTGTACAAAGGGGGGGAGTAAAAATTCTATTCATACTGTCTTAGCAAGGTTTTGAGTTGAAAGTTCCCTATAATGCATGAAGTGGGGGGTTGTGAGGAGGGGGGAACAAGAGGCAAAGAACAAGGAATAGTGATCATCCCTCTTCTCTCACACTTTGGAGAGGGAACAGTGTCTCCAAACATACAAGATCTTGTGCACAAGCACATGCATATGTACACAGATGTAGAAACACACCCATACACATGTTTATTTTCCTTGTCCCTGATCTCATTTCCTCAGTGATTCAGCTGCATTTCCAAGCTTTTCCATGCAAGCTCCAAGGATCATGGACATCAATACTCTAAATTCCCATTATGAAGAGTCTACCATCCCCTAGACTCAATAATACCTTATATCTGCTGAGGGCTTTATACTTTATACTTTGGCTAAATTTTCACATCTGCCAATCTCTCATCTTATTTTATCCTTGAATCTGATCCTAATTCTGTGACTAACTAGCTATGTGTGACTTTGGAAAAGTCACTCTACTGTTCTGGGACTTTGTTTTCTCATCTGCCCAATGAGAAGGCTAACCTAAAAGATCCTTAAGGTCCCTCGTATGTTAAGCATTCTTTGACTTTTCTTGTTTTGTTTCTTGTTTTCTTTCATTCAACTCTTGGAATATTGGAGCTGAAAACAGACCTGAGAGTGCATCTAGTCTAGACCTCTCATTTGACAGACAAAACAAAGGCCCAGGGTCACAGAATAATTTGCTCAATAGAGCACAACTAGTCAGTGGAAGTTGAGACAATACTTCAGGTCCCTTAATTCCTGGTCCAATGCTCCATCCCCTCTGTGTGACCAGGAATATCCTATCTTTTCTACATGAATAGGATTCATTTCATCCCATTTTTTAAATGAAGACCCTAAGACACAGAAAGGGGAAATTACTTGTCCTTGATCATATAACTGATCAAAGACGTGGTATTAGAACTCATGACTCTTGATTGCTAAACTGTGTTTGTTCTACTAGCCAACACTGCCCTTCATAACCCGTATACATGTTTGAATTGATACTTTTTATACTAAATTGGTTATTGCTATTGTTGTTGACTTGTTTCAATCATGTTTGACTCTTCATAATCCATTTGAGGTTATTTGAGCAAAGATACTAGAATGGCATGCCATTTCCTTCTCTTACTCTTTTTTCAGATGAGGAAACTGAGGCAGGGTTAATTGAATTTCTCAGGGTCACCTATCTAGGAAGTATCTGAGACCAGATGCAGTCTCAGATTTTCCTGACTCCAAGCCTGGCACTCTTATCTTCTGAGTCATCTAATTATTCACTAAATAGTGTAAGGGCCGGAATGTAATGGGGTTAAAATTAAAGAGTTGGACTAAATTTATAAGAGTGTGATTGTCAGGAATTATTACTCAATTCCAAGATATTTTTATGGTAATTTATTTACAAAAGGACAAAGAATGAAAGTAAGAAAATCAGAGAGAGTAGATATTTACTCCAGCCTGGTCTGAACCAGGCAGGGCTTAAGAGGCTCAGCAAGGGGGTCCCAGAGGTAAAATAAACAAGGGTTCTGGCCATGAGGCCTCCTCGAAGATGAGGGGCCTCTCTGGAGGCTAGTATCTCCAGAACAAAGTAGGGAAAGGAGTCAGCATTTTTTACTCACCTATATGGTAGTTCTAATAGAAAATAGAAAAGCAGTCTGAGGTCCTTAACTGGCACTCCTCCAGCATCAAGTTGAAGGCATAAGACCGTTCTCACAGGAAGTTCTTTTTACTTTTAAATATCATTTCTTTCAACACTTCCTGTGCCTTCCTTCCACTTTTAAGTGGACCAATTATAGCTATAGTTTTGTTTAGGACTGCCCAGGGGGCAGTCAGTGGGTTCTGATTCATCACCCATTTTCACACGCATGGGTCACAGATCTCCCCCACTTAAGGATAAGTGGGGTGTATGAGCTTCAGGTGATTAAATCTAAAAATGGGCAGGGGAGAGTTAATCCCATATTCACAATCCCCCTCTGATCCTTTGGGAGACTAGTCTCCCCAATTGATCATTTAACATAATCAGTTTATACTTCTAAAAATCTTCTAACTACAGGTATATACAATATTGCACCTTCTAATTGCTTTGGCTTGTGGGCTTCAAAATTTGGGATATTTGTTCTACCTGCTTACTTGATCGGCAACCTAGGATTCAGTCTGTCAATAAGTATTTAAGTGCATACTATGTGCCAGGAATTGTGCTAAGCAGCAGGGAAGAAAAGAAAGAGCAAAGATAATTCCTGCCCTGGCATTTCAGTAGTTAAGTCTTTTCAAAAGCAAAGCAAAGGAAAGTAAAAACAAAAATATAGTCAGTTTTTTATGGTTTGTTTTGCTCTTTCTGATTAGTAAGAACTTTCTGGGGACAGATTTCTTTGTTAAATATGTGTTCACACCAGTGCATAGATGGAGATTTTGAGAATACACATCACTTCTAGGGCTTGATATGCCTAGGATTCGAAATATAAGCAGACTCTAAGAAGTGGCCTAATGAGCTTTGACGTGTGTGGTGAATTCCCCAGACCGTAGCTGAAAGCTCCCAAAGGATGCAGTTGATCTGGTTCATGGCAAGAGGAACAAATAACAATATGATTCTATTTCACGTGTTAGTTGGCTCCATGACCAGAAGAGGCATTTCCATCTACATTTGGGATGGAAAGTTTTTGAACTAGACAGTTACCACTTATACAGACTTGCTTCTAATATTCCAGTCTGAAAAATAATAAAATTGGTCCTGCGTTGTCATGAGCATATGGAAGGAGATGGTGGACTGAAGAGTTAAAGCCACAAGAGAGGATGGGAAATGGAATGGACCTGGGAATTTCCAGGACTTTTTTTAATTTAAAATTTAAATTTTTAAAAGTTAACCATTTTTAATTATAAAAATTAAATTAAATTCACCTGGATGTATACAATTTCTCTTTTGAAACAGGATAGTACAGTGCATGATTCTTGAATCTGAGGCTCTAAGTTCAAATCCTGTTTCTGGTTCTATGTCATGGAACAAACATGATCAATTATTTCCTCATCTATAAAATAAAATAGTTGGATCGCTACTGGTGGCTCTCCTTCTCCTTGATTTCACTTCATTTTTTTCTCTCTCCCAGCCCATCCTTTAGTCAGACCTGATCCCAAGGCACAACTAAGCAGGAAGAGAAGCATGGCTGCCCATAGCATTTGGATGAACTGAGAATCACCAATGGTAATCTTTCTGGTGAGATAGAGGACCAGAGCATCCTAAAGTCTTGGACCTTACCATCTGCCCTACTGATGCACCCTATTGTACCTTTGGCCTTTCTGCATTCGAAATGAAACCAAACTCTCTTTTATGTGTTTTATCCTCCTCTCAAGAGACTAGGATTCATATCTTAATTAAACCTTGCTCATCCCTGCCATACCTAGTACAGTGTCCTGTACACTGTAAGTCCTTAATAAATGGTTGCTAACTTGACTCGTTAAATAGATAAAATAAGGACTTATTATAAGATCACAGGCCTAGGGCTAGAAGAGACCTCAGAATAAAGTGAATTAATTAATAAAATGGACTGAATAAAATGAAATGAATGAAAAAGCATTTGCTGAATTTCCCCCATGCATCCAGCCCTTTACTAAGAGCTGGGGATAGAAAAAGAAAAAAATGGAAACAGTCTCTCAAGGACCTCACACTCTAATGAGAGGATACAACAGACCTGGCTCTCTATCCACTGAGCTACCTAGCTGTCCCTGTAAGCTAATTTTATAGAATATCCTCATAAGAGTAGTTCAATATGCTCGGCTTCCTTTGTAATCCTATGTGTTTTATTTTATGTATTCAAAAATCTTATTCTGAGAAGAGGTCCATAGTCCTCACCAGACTGCCAAAGGCATCCATGACATAGAAGATGTTAAGAACCCTTGGTTTAGAGAGATTCTGAATGAACTACTTTCTTTGTGAAGGGGTCAGGACTATCCTCTTTCTGAACCCCCCAAAGCTCTTCTTTTGGTACCTTTTGTTTACCATTCCTTGTATTGTTGTCCAGTTGCAGTCTTGGGCTTTCCTGTGTGGCTGTGAACAAGTCATTTAAAAGCTCTCAGAAGTTTGGTTTTCTTACCTGTAAAATGGGCATAATAAGACTTGTGGTTCCTATTTCATAGAGTTGTTGTGGAAAAGAACTTTATAAACCTCAGAGTACTAGAGAATTCCAGTTCTATAAGTATTAATTTAATTTCCACTCTATGACAAGCATGGAACCGGGTGATAAGAATATAACATAAGACAGCCCCTGTTGCAAAGAGATTAGACTCCATCAGGGGAAATGTACATAAATATGTAAGTAGCAGTTAAGTGGTACAGTAGATAGAGTACTGGGCCTGGGGTCAGGAAGACTTATTATCTTCTTGAGTTCAAACCTTGCCTCAGACATTTACTAGCTGTGTGACCCTGGACAAGTCACTCAACCTTTTTTGCCCTGGTTCCTCATCTATAAAATAAGCTGGAAAAGAAAATGGCAAACCGTGCCAGTATCCTTGCCAAGAAAATCCCAAATGGGATCACCAAAAGTAGGACATAACTGAAAAGAATGAAAGGAAAATATATGCAAAGTGCATGCAAAGTAGTGAAGGTGAGAGGTAGGGAAGAGTGGAACTATGGGAGAATTGTGATTAGATTTTCTGTTGCAAATGGCATTTGAGCTGACCTTTGGAGTGGATGAAGCAGAGTTAATATTATTGGATTATTAATTTCTGGAGGATAGGAACCAGGTTTTATATATGATTGAATCTCATGGTCATCCTGGCCACAATGCATTCCATATAATAGGTGAAATAATGAATGAGTGTGCAAATGGAATTATGGCCTTGAATATTCAGTCAGTAAACATTTATTAAATGCCTACTATATGCTAGAAATTATGCTAAATACTGGGGATATTTAAAAAAGGGGGCAAAAGTCAGTTCCTGCCTTGAAGAGCTCGTCGTCTATTTATTGATTGTGCCATTTATTAAAGAATCTTGCCTATGGCACAGAGAAAAATAAGGAAACACATCCAACAACCCTGAGCTCTTCCTCTTCTTATCCACTTGCCCTCTTCTCACTGTCTTCCTAATCTATTATAATCTAACTTTAAACCAAATCAATCAACTAAAGTTGACTTCTCTTCAGAATTACCAACAATGTTACAAATATAATGGCCTTTTCTTGATCCTCACCCTTCTTTATATTACTACAAACTTCACTGATCACCCTCTCCCCCTAGATGCTCTCGCCTCTGGATTTTGATGAAAAGCTTTCTTAGTTCTTCTCCTTTGTGTGAACTGACTTCTCTTTGGGCTTCTTTCCTGGGCAGGCTTCCATGTCGCTCCTAACTGTGGAAAACTTCTTCCTCAGTCCACTTCTCTTACTCTACCTTCTAATTTTATTTTGTGACTTCCTCCAAGTTCCATTATAATATGTGGATGATGTGTAGATCTGTATATCTATTCTCTTTCTTGAACTTCAGTGTCTTATCACCAGATGCCTATTGGACATTTTCAGTGGTGTCCAGGGAAGAGAATTTTGGTCTGGGGACTCACAAATTAGGAGTGGAGCCATAGGGCAGTCAATTCTCATGTCCTCTCTGGTACCAAAAGTAGTCTTGAGTTGATTACAGTTCCTATGGGAAAAAAGGTGGAAAATAGGGCATAGAGAAGGAAAGAAAGAAGGGAAATATTCCCACAGTAATAGGGCAGATGACAAGATATTTTTCTCATTCCGCTTGACCTACTGACTTGGTCAGTAATAGAAATCCCTCATTAGCTGTCTCCGTATTTCTGGGCATTCAACTTTGCCCTGGGTTTAGCATCTTCCTTTGTTGCTGCATTCCAGGTCTATCTCTCTGTGTCTCTCCTCCTCCAGGAGCCTTGAGCACACTTTCTAGAAGTCTATTCCAGATAGAGAGGAATGGGGCAGCAGCAAGGCGCATGGCAAGATGCCCAGATGCACTCTAATTGTATGATCTTTAGCAAGTCATTTCAGGGCTTCACTTTCCTTCCCAATAAAACCGGGTCAAGATGATCTGCATCTGTATATCCGTTGATGCTAGACAGCTCTAAAGATCCCTTCTGACATGCTCTGAGTTACTAATTAGGATATGGGTGGGTGTGCCACATCAGCAGAATTTGAGTGAGGAAGTGGGAAAATTTGCTTGACAGTTTTTCCTAGAACAGAAGATTCTTTGCCACATTTTTAATTGTGTGTAATATATTTTACACTCCTGAGTTAATATGGGAACCTTTGAAGTCTTAGAGATATATTTTTTGGTGAAAAACAATACTTCACCCTCCTATGACATGGTTTATCCAAGGATGCACATAGGCTTTGTATGAGGGAAGCCACACCTTGTGTTTTAAAGCAGTGTGTCCTTCGCTTTGCAGGTGGGTAAGCAGGGCCCATAATGCAAATATACCAGGACGATGGTCATTCAGTCGGCGTTTGAGAGTTGACTGTAACTATAAGATACTGCAAGCTTCTGCTGAAAACTGTCCATAAAACTCGCCTGTTGTCATTCAGTTGTCTTCATCATGCCCTACTCTTCATGATCCATGTTCAGTCATTTCAGCATGTCTGACTCTCTGTGATCCCATTTGGGCTTTTCTTGGCAAAGATACTGGAACTGTTTACCATTTCCTTCCCCAGATCATTTGACAGGTGAAGAACCTAA
The DNA here is from genome assembly GCF_027887165.1 of Monodelphis domestica. Lineage (NCBI taxonomy): Eukaryota > Metazoa > Chordata > Mammalia > Didelphimorphia > Didelphidae > Monodelphis > Monodelphis domestica. Next base: position 424,479,122 of record NC_077229.1, read on the forward strand.
GAAATGGGGTAAAGTGACATGCCAGGGATCAAATAGTAGTAAGTGTCTGAGACCAGATTTGAACTCAAGAGGAGTCTTCCTGACTCCAGGTCCAGGGCTCTATCCACTGCACTGCCTAGAAATACTATCCAGGGTGAAAATAACCCCTTCCCCAAAGGTCTTAATGGGTTTGGAGTGATCACCTTGGCTGGAGTCAGGGGTATTAGCTATAATCATGTGCATGAGGAAAGGGTAGACTTTACCTGTGCTTTCATCAGTGTGAGGAGCATCCTCTGCCGATGCAGACCAGCATCTTTCTGCAACTTCTGGGTCATTTAGTCAGTTAGGATGTGTGAGTGTGCCTTGGACCCAGGGCTTCCTGACTGCAAGGCCAGAACTCTGTCTACCATATATGATACTGCCTCTCTTAATTCCATGTCGATACTCTAAGTTAAAATGTTTTAACTGGCTAATGTGGATGTCAGCTAATGTGGATATGGCTTCTTGAGAAAAGATAGATGGAAGGTAGGAGAATGGCAACTTGAAGGTACTGATGGGACTGACTTGTTAGACAAGTGGACTCTTTTTGAAAGCCTAGAAAGAAGAATCTTGGAAGATTTTTAGGAGAAAAAAACTTTGCCTTTAAATAATAAAACCATGGAGGGTTTGGTATAATTTTCCCATTAGAAAAGGTTTCAATCTAAGAATAGAAGGTTGGGGGTAAAGGGGCAAAGAAAGATAGAGAGACAGAGAAACAGACAGAGAAACAGAAAGTGAGAGAGTTCAGAAGAGATCCTAGTAAGTGCCAGGTGAGGGAAGATGGCTTGGCTTAGAGCAAAGTTGAGTGCCCACACTTAAGAAAGCAACTAATGAGAGATTTTTAGGCTGAGTCCAAAGGTTACTAGCCAAGTCAGTGGATCAGGCAGTGTGAGAAGGATATTTTCAATTTGAGACTGAAATGAGACAACCTTGAATGTGGACAAGGAAGACCTCTGGTCATTGAATACATAGTTCATCACAAGGCCAATCAACCAACCAATAAGCATGAATTAAATATCTTTTGAGGAGCTAGGTGGCACAGTGGAGAGAGAGCCTGGCCTGGAGTCAGAAAGACTCATCTTCCTAAGTTCAAAACCATTTTAAGAAACATTAGCTGTATAGTCTTGGACAAGTCACTTAACCCTGTTTGCCTCAGTTTCCTCATTTGTCAAATGAGCTGGAGAAGGAAATGGCAAACCATTCCAGTATCTTTGCCAAGAAATCCCCAAATATGATCATGAAGGGTGAGACATGACTGAAATGACTGAACAACAACAGCAGCAAAACACCTTTTATGTGCCAAGCACTGTGCTAAGTACTAAGGATGCAAAACCAAAAGTGAAATAATCCCTCCCCTAAGGGACTATTGAAAAAATATATATTAGTGCTGTACTATGTGTTTTAATCACAAGAATGTCAGAATTTTTTATCAATTTATCCTTAACTGAATATGCAAGCATTTTTAGCCTAGAGATAGATTAAAACTGGCATAATTCCTTCCTTTTTCATCCCATTGACTCCTTCAGACTTGACTCTGAGAGGTTCAACAAATTTTGAACCAAGGAAAGTTTCTAATATGTTAAAATACAGAAGCATAATGACTATCCAATTCCTTTTCCAGACCCCTCCCATCAACCGTTCTCTGGAACCCCCCACAGAGAAGTGGCTCAAGCCTTTCTCAGTAATAGAAGAGGATGCTTCCTTTGGATGGGTCAACAGCTAGTTGCTTCTGGGGATGGGGAAGGCAATGATCTAAAACAGACAAAAGATTGTGTTTAGTTTTCATACTTTGGTCCATTTCCTGAGACATTTGCCTTTGTTCTGTATCTTTTGCACATTTTCAAATAGAGACAGTTCCAGAAATGGTTTTTAGGCCAGAAAAATATTATTTCCTAGTATTTTCAGTTAAACTAAAAAAGAAGTTTTTAATATGCTTCCATAGGAACCAGTACTCAAAATATACCTCTAGGTCAATGCTCCAAATCTTTCAATATGGTACCACCAATTGCCACTTCCCAGTGTCCTTGTCCTCGTCTTTGTCTGTGTTTGTATCTGTCATAGTGTCTTTCCCCATTCCCAGTTTCTCCATCTTTGTCATGAAATCCTGATACATATCTGTCATGGCTACTGTCTGAGAGAATACTCTGTCCAATTTGCTCTCCATGTTGTTGTGGTCACCCTTGCCCAAGATTAGTCTCAGTACTTTTCTTGCCATGCCATCATAAGAGACCCATAGAAGGCTGGAACCATTGGCCATAATGTTTTCAGTTCAAATGGCAGCTGTTCCCAAGGTTTTGTTGTATTCAGAACTGTCCCTGTTATATTATAGAACATGTTAGAAATCAAGCTAGATATTACCCCCAAAAGGGAGTAATATAAGTGTGACATGGTTATTAGCACCAGGCCAGTCCACAGAATCTTTTAGTACATTCTGCTTCTTTCTGCACCCTACCTTCACCCTGATATCTGTTGAAGCCTCTGTTTGAATCTGTCTTGTGAGCCCTTTCTCTGCTGCAAGTCTGTTCACAGAATTCTATGTCCAAGATGGCTGCCCTTCCCACCCCCCACCCCCAGTCACTCTCTCAACTGTCAGTTATAACTGTGTGGTGGATTCTTTGTCCTCTAACCAGGGTGCCCACTGTAATATATGGCTAGAAAGGGAACACACACACACAAACACACACACACACATACACATACACACAGGGGAAATGGAAGGAGAGAGAGAAAGAGTCAAGAGAATGGAGAGGGGGAAGGTCCTCTCTTCCTTTTGGGGAAGCTAACCTAGTCTTGCCTCCCTGAGGGAAGAAGTATGTCTCCTCAGAGAATGGTTCTAGGAAGTGGAAGTTAAGAACTAGCAGGGAAAGCTTTGGTAAGATGACCCACTGCCTCCCCTTTTGGGTCCCAGCTATTGTTGAGGGGCAGAATGGACTCTTCTGCCTCTGGGTCCCACAGGTACACCAACTGCCACTTCCCCCCTAAGACCTGGGGTTACTCCTAAGCCCAGTTGAGAATCCTTGCTCCTTGAGTTTGCCTGTTTGGTCCTTACTCCTGAGCTAACTAGCTTGAGTATTGGAGTCTAGGACAAGTTAGGGAGAGAGATGGAGAATAAATCTTTGGAGAGAGGCTTTCTCTGTAGACAGCTTTCTTCAGAGTCCCAGTTCACAATATCTCAAGCTGAGTGAGAGATATTCAGGGGTTCACAGGGAAATAGTTGATCTCCAGAGAGACCCAAGTTTAGGATATCTGCTTCTCAGGCTCCCAGCTGAAGAAGTTCCAGAGCAGTTGGAGTTCTCCCAGCTTCTGTTCTCTGACTGGAATCTTGAGTTTTTTCTCTTCTTGCACATTCCCCACTCTCTCTCTCTGCTCCTTGCACAATTGGATTCAATTCCTCTCTTATGTGAGGCACCTAGCTGCCTCCCTCCACAACTGCCAGGCACTGTGCTAAGTTCCACAGATACAAAGACAGACAAAAGGTAGTCACTGCTCTAAAGGAATTCAGTCTAATGAAAGAGCAACATGTAAAAGACTATGTATAAACAAGATATAGATAGATAGATAGATAGATAGATAGATAGATAGATAGATATTAAGTGGATATGAGTGTTCCTTCAAAGAATATTTGTGAGAAAAGCACTTCAAGTATGTACAAGTGAGGGATCAGGCACCAAACTTTGACAGGTCTCAGAGAGGGAGGGAACAGATAAAGAGAAGCACTACTTCCTCTCCCAGACCGACCTGCCCCAGAGAAAGTGAAGTTGGGTTAATGTTCCAAAATGAAAGATAAAAAGGAAATCCCCTTCAATCTCTGATTTCTGTTCTCTTCCCTGGATGGATATTATCTTGACCCCCTTAGTACATTTTGAAGAATGAGATGTTTAGTTCTTCTGTAATTTATAAGATATATTTATTGTTTGGGGATTCCAGAATGATAGGTTTAGGGAAAAGGGAAAATAGGAAGTCCCTATTTCTATTTTCAACCTAAATTCCATTGATATCTTCAAGTATTATATAAATCTGAGCTCAGCCCAAATGAATAGAAGAGAGCTTTTTGTGTGAGGATCCCTTTTCTTATATAACAACATAGTCCATTCTAATAGCCCCGGGAAAAGAAAGAGGGGTAGAAAGTAGAAGTGGTGGCTTGGGCATTTTCCAGCTTACAGAAAGGAATTCACCCCTGGATTGTCTGCCTAAGTTCTAAAGTAGGTACAGTTTTTCCTAGTTGTTATTGCAGTATAAGAATAATTCTGAATAAGATAACATTTTTGTTAAATTCACTTTGTTGCAGGTTCTACATTGTTCTCACAAATGCTAAATGTTGGTAGTTTGTAGCTCATTTTAAAAATTAGAGAATATCATCCCTGACCTATTTTCACTCAATAAACAGTCATTCATTAAATCCCTGCTAAAAAGTATACATAAAGAACTAGCACCTCTGGTATGAGAACTTGCCAAGCCCTTTATAGGACTGCTCATCCATCTTTGATATCTACCTTTCAACCAACTTTCATCTTTGACTCCAAGCATGATAAGTGGCCACACTCTGTCAAAATTGCCTCTCAGGTTAAGAGTAATTGCCAGACTTCAAACCTTTAGGTGAGTCTGGAGGCATGGGTGTCTACCCCAAGCATGTGAAGACTTCCCCTAGTAGAATGGGTGCATGAGAAAAATTTGTCCCAATGACTATGAAAGTGGTTGAAGCAGGTACAGTGGAACATCATCCACTGCGTCCCAGGCCATCACCAATCATCCTGACTTGTCTTGACACCAGACTTAGATGACTCTAGAAGAGAAAGTGAGGCTGACAACTTTGGGAAACTTTACCTCACTTCCATTCAGATCAAGAGCAAATCAAGGCATGATGTCTTGACCATCAAGACCATAATGTCATTGGTTCTCTTCCAAAATGAAGGACAATCAGAACTGTACTAAATGCTGGAAATGTTGACAGAAAAACAAGCCCCTAGGCATTTATGGTTTCATAATCAGTTAAGGTATTGATAGACCAAACCTCATTGGTGTTTCATATAAATTTAATTCAGCAAATATTTATTGAATCTGTTATATATACAAGCACTATGCTAGGTTGTCGTCCTTCCAGTGCATGCATTCAGGTGAGTCACTAATGGCAAGTAAATGGATTATAAGGTCTTCTCTGGGATATTTTGCCCTTCTGAAGTAGTTATTTTATTCAAATATTTATTGACCACTTATTGTTTTCTAAGCATGAAATGGAATGTGAAAGAAAGACATTGTCCCAGCCCTTAAGAAGCTTACAGTCCTGTTGGGTAAACAAGACTAAATCAAGTGGGAAAAAAATGATATTTGAGTAAGTTCTCAAGCATGCTGATGACTATCAGTGCTATAAACTAGTTAATAAACATTTATCAAATTCTTACTATATGTCAGGGATTGAAGATGCAGAAGGCAATCCATGCCCTCAATGAGCTTGTAATAGTGAAGAAAGCGATCATTCTGGACTACAGGAATTGTGGAAAGCTTCTTGGGGCAGGTGAGACCTAATCTTGGCCTTAAAATGAAAGATAGAGGACACCTAGATTGCCCAGTGGATAGAGCCAGGCCGAGAGACAGGGAAGTCTTAGATTCAAATACAGCCTCAGATACTTCCTAGCTGTATGGTTCTGAACAAGTCACTTAACCCCAGTTGCCTAGCCTTTACCATTCTTCTGCCATAGAACCAATACTTAGTATCAATTTTAAGAAGATAAGGGTTTTTTAAATGAAAGTTAGGATTTTATAGGAAGAGAGAAAACATTCTAGATGCAAAGACCTCAGTTTCCTCTTCTGTAAATTGAGGGGATTGAGTTAATATTCTGTGATTCTGAGTTGGGTGGTTAATAAGTCCATTAAGATCAAAGATGCCTGCTCTCTACCCAATGTTGAGAAGTCACACTCCTCACCCCAAATTCAGAAAGAATCCTAGGAAATGTCTGCCCACTGACACTTAGGTATCTGGGCTGTTATCACCAAATAAAAAGTAACTAATGCAATCCTAGGATAGTGTAGCTCATATGACCAATGTAGTCCCAGTTATGCAGGAAAAAGCTATCAAGGAAGCCTTTGTTTTGTCAGACCAGTTAGTGTTCTTTTATTAGCTCACACTCAAAGTATCCAAGATCAGCAGAGGAGGGTCTTCTTTCTTGGCAGATCTGAACTCTTCATATCCAGTTTTCTGTGTGAATAACTATCTCTAATATCAGATAAGGAAGAGCCTACTTTGATGCCTGCACTGTGTATCTATGGCCTCCACATCGTCTTTTGTCTTCATATTATAGAAAGTTTGAAAGCATTTCAAACCTCTCACTCCACAAGTAAACAATAGGGAGAGGTGATCCCTTTTAGGGGAGACTTTTGTAGTTCTGCTAGCTGGGTTTTCAAGTAGAAATGAAGCATTTTTTGCATATGATACTTGCATCCATACATGCACATGCAAGTATGCAATTATAGAATATGACAAATATACTATATTAGAAAGTAGTACCTATACCATGAGATGTTGAGGCAATTATGGATAAGTGAAAAGAGCTCTGGGTTTGCAGTCAGAAGCCTTGGGCAAGTCAACTAATCTCCCTGAGCCTCAGTCTCTTCATCTGTAAAACAAAGGGAAAGGGTTAAAATTAGATGACTTCTGGCATTCCTTCCAAGAGCTCTAAAACAATGATTCTAGGATGCAAAGAAAATAAAGACTTGTAGATATTGCAGGGGCAGTTAGGTGGCACAGTGAATAACATGCTGCACCTGGAGTCAAGAAGACTCATTTTCCTGAGTTCAAATCTGAGTTTGGACACTTATTAGCTGTGTGACCCTGGGAAAGTCATGTGACATTGTTTGCAGTAGCTTCTTCATCTGTAAAATGAGCTTGGAAAAGGAAATAGCAAACCACTCCAGTATCTCTGCTAAGAAAATCCCAAATGGGATTATGAAGTCAAACACGACTGAACAACAGATATTTCAGATGCTTTCTAATTTCCTGAAAAGCCTTGGTCCAGGGATAGGGATTGGATGCTGCTAAGACAAGCAATTTACCTAGAGGCCTGTCTCACCCCATGTGCCTTTTTTAACAATAATTTATTAAGAGTTGACAACATATGATAATACAAGCATAACCCAGATCAAATTGCTTAACCTCTCTGGGAAGGAAGGGAGGGAAACCATTTGGATCTTATAATTTCAGGAATCTTATGTGGAAAATTGTTATTACATATAATTGGTCAAATAAAATATATTTTTTAAAAGGAGTTAACAATGTATCAGGCACTGTGCTAAGCACTTTAAAAATATTACAGTGATCCCTCACCTATCATGGGAGTTATGTTCCAGAGACCCCTGCAATAGGTGAAAATCCCTGAAGTAGTAGTGTTATATTTATTTTATTATTTATATACATTTTAAGGCTTTATAAACCCTTCTCACTACCTTACCCACACTCTCATAAACACTGAACCAATCAGCGCCCAGGATACAGAACACAGCACTGTGATTGGTTGCCTTTCATCCCATCAGCCAATAGTGTGCCCAGAACAATCTCACATTGGCAAACTTGCACAAGCAGTAGTGGAATCCTGTATTTCCATTGTGTACAATATCGTATTCATCCACAAAATCCCGTGATAGAGTGAAAACTCCACGATATAGAACAAGATATATATATATATATATATACATATATATATATATATTTTTTTAAACCCAATATAGTGAAGGTTGACTTTATCTCATTTGATCCTCACAATATCTCTATGAGGTAGGTGCTATTCTATCACTACCCCCATTTTATAGTTGAAGAAAATGAGGAAACCAGGGGCTAAGCAACTTGCCCAGAGACATACAACAAGTAAGTGTCTGAGGCTGCATTTGAACTCAGATCTTTTTGATTCCTGGTGGAGTTCTCTATCCACTGAACTGCCTATCTGGTGGTAGACATCATCAAATAGTAAACCTAGCTAAAACACAACACATCAATGAGATTTTTAAACCATGTAACTTTGGAAACCAAAGGGTTATGTTTCATTTGCCTTCAATGTCATTCTCTGACTTATATGGCTAAGATTACTGCCACTTGATATCTAAACCCTGGGCTGTATTAAGATATATGATAGATGGCAGGTAATAAATGATATGTCCCAGAAGGCATACCACTAAAGAAAGCTCGTGTGAATAGATCTAAATGATGACTTATCACTGGATAAACTTTTAAAGAGATGTTTAATTATCTTATATGATTTTAGATGATCATGAGGGACATATTAAAAAGAAAATAATTTTATTGATCATATTTTAACAATATTTATTTCTTATAATAAGATATTTTATACTAGTAGAAATAGTCTGTACTACTAGTGGAAAAAATGCAAAATATTTCATGAGAGGGTAAAGAAGCTCATAACAATTTGACTGACAGCATTTAAATCTTGAAGACAACCAGAGCTTTATTACATAATTAGCAATTTAAGAAAATATTGCCATATGAAATATCAAGCTAACATATACAAATAATATATAAAGAACAGTGTGCAAAATTGTGGATCAGAATTCCTTGTATATTGCCATTGGAAAGCAGGACTGTTAGTTATCTTAAGCATGATCCCCAAATCTTAATGCTTAAAGGACATTGGAAAGAGGTACATCCAGTCTAGCACCTTTCTCTTAAGCGCAAGTCCTCTCTGTAGTACTCCCAGCAAGTGATCATCCATAGATTTTAAGCTTTTTGAGGGCAGGAATTGTTTTGCCTCTTTTGTATCTCTCATACTTAGCAAAATGCCTGGAACATAGTAGGTGCTTAATAAATGTTTATAGATTGATCCATCCAGCCTCTTCTTAAGCATCCTTAGGACTAGAGAATTTACTCCCTAATGGGACAACCCTTCTTATTTTCAGGAACTTGTTAGGAATTAATTGTTAGGAATGTCTTTCTATTTATGGTGAGAGGAAATCTCTCCCTATAATTTCCACTCATTGGATACCTAATTCTGCTTTCTGAGGCTAAGCAAAATAAGTGTTATCCCTTGAAATTCTAATTAACCAAATGAACTGGTTATTGGATAAGTACAGGAAAAGTGTTGGCTGAAATGAGGTCTCAATGATGACAGACAAAATCTGAGGGTAATTCGTAGCCCTGCCCTTTGGGAAGCCAATATTCCCTCAGAGCCCCTTGTGAGATGTGCCTTCTGTGGAAGGTAGAAGTTGAGACTTTTTATCTCACTAGGTTGCTTAGAGAATTCCTGGCTTATTTTCAGATAGTCTCTTAATCTCATGGATGATCACCCTTCTATCTCCATTGCTCTCAAGCTCTCTTCTATCATCAGCAGCATCATGATTTAAAGAAGTAGCTCGCCTCTGGCTACAGACAAGGAAGGCCTCCCTCTATCTCTCTCTGACTGCCTGGAAAGTTGACATTAGCTATTTAATTTGGGGGAAATCACTTAACTGACTGGACTGCCTCAGTTAAATGAGTGGGTTGGCCTAGATTTCTAAGGTACACTTTAGGTGACTCCATGTATGAAATTCAAATGCAGAGCCATCACTCAGCACCTCTCCTAGCTTTAACCTCCACAGATCTTGTTGAAAATGAATGAATACTGGGGGGCAAGGAGGAATAATAAAATGCTATTATGAAAAAATAAATATTAAAAGACTATATTCCCAAATATATTTTAATAGCAAAGAAATTGAAAAATACCATGATAATCCATTTTCTAAGACTCCTTATGTTTTATCAAAAACACATCAAACTAAATAAAAATAAAAATGATTGACTATAAGAAAGAAAAGAACCTTTAAGGGTATAATGGGGGAAAATGCTGGATTTAGAGTCAGAAGATTTAAGTTAGAATCCTTGCTTGACCACTTTCCTCCTTATGTGACCATGGATTGATTAGTCATTTCCCATCTCTATACCTCAATTTCCATATCTGTTTTTTAATTTTTAACTTTTTTCAGATTAAAAGTCAATATAACTTTAATGTATTTTTATTATTAATATTCCAAATGTTACAAATCCAAACAAAAGAAGCATTTTCATCTATAAAGAAAAAGAAGATACGACACTAATGAAATCCCAAATCTCCTATATGTTTAAATTTACTTTTCTTCTTATCTACTTAATAGGTCCCATCCACTAGCATTCTAACCTCTCCCCACCCTCCCTGCATCATGTAGGATATCGTGATGGAAGCCAACATGAGTTCCTTGAGGTTACAAAGCTGGTAAAAGGCAAAGCCAAGGTTCAAACCCAGCCTTTTGATTCAGCTGACTTCAGTGCTCTTCCGCCTACACTGGGGTGTCTTTAGAGAGACATTTTCTTGAATACTGCATTGCTTGAAGATGAATGAGATGATAATACTGCAGGTCATTTCTAGTCAATGTGCCAGAGGGAAGGAATTCTATCCCCAGGGTTTCCAGTGAATGGGTTTGGGGTGATTGCTCAATGGATCATTCCAAATTTAATTATTTAGTACAGCTGCAGATTCAGTGTAGGGAAAGGAAAATTTTGCTAGTGGAGAAGTTTGGTTTTCCTGAATTCATTTATCTTCTTTAATAAAACAATCAGTGGAGATATTCAGTGAAGGAATACTGTAAAAAATGGCTCTCTAGCCCTAAATTGTCTACACTGGGGAATCTCAGGGAAATGATGTTTATAGCAGTTGTGGTTTTTGCCCCATGAAGCATCTTCTCTAACCTCCATTAGAGAAATTATAATTGAGTAGGAAACCTTTATAAAGTTATTGTAGGAGGGTAGCTAGATGGCTCATTGGATTGAGAGCTAGACCTGGATTTGGGAGGATCAGGGTTCAAATCTAGTCTTGGACACTTCCTAGCTGAGCAAGTCACTTAACCCTATTTGCCTAGAGGAAAAAAAAAAGTTATTGTAGGGAATACTGGTGTAGCCAGCACTCTTCAAGCCTGCTCCCCCAACGTACACTCACCATTTCAGGTGGGGGCCCTCAGAAGGCAGCTGCTATCATGAGTCCACTTCTCAGGCTCACCAGCTCTACCAGCGTGGTTTTCATTAACAGGTGACCCAGTTATTTTAAAGCAAGAGCATTTACTAAAAAGGCATAAAAAGAATATTAGTTATAAAACTTTCACACCATAAACCTGGGGCACATTTTGACACAAATATACTCAAAGTGCATGAGAAGAGTGATCAGAAACTTAAGAGCATATCAGTAATAAGATATACATGTAGGGAACAAATGTGGCCAAGACAACTCGGGCTTTTTGGGACTGCAGGGCTTTGAAGTCTCTTCTTCCTGTGATGACCTTTCTCTTTTTCTTGCTGGACATCTTATCACTGCTAGGCAGTTTGTTCTGTTGCCAAGCTGGGCACTGAACTTCCTCCCTCTCCTCTGAACTTTTGCAATGTAAAAGAAAGCAATAGCAAAAGTTGTAAAAAACTCTGAAATCTGTTCATTAAAAAGCATTTATTAAATGTCTTTTGTATACTAGGTTCTGGGGATTAAGAAACAAAAATATGAAAGAAGGGGGCAGCTGGGTGACTCAGTGGATTGAGAGCCAGGCCTAAAGATGGAAGTCCTGGGTTCAAATGTGACCTCAGACGCTTCCTAGCTGTGTAACCCTGGACAAGTCACTTAACCCCAATTGCCTAGCCTTTACCTCTCTTCTGCCTTGAAACCAATACACAGAGACCTTTTCTAAGATAGAAGGTAAGGGTTTAAAAATGATTCTAAGATGGAAGGTAAGAGTTTAAAAAATGTGCAATAATCTCTGCTCTCAAGGAATTTATTTTATACAGAAAGAAAAACACATATTATATATATGTAATTATATGCATATAATTATAAATGTATATAATTATAAATAGAATAAATATGTTTGTGTAAGCATTTGCTATGTTTTATTCTGTTTTTATTTATTTTGCCCAACATTTCCCAAAGACAGTGTTTATGGTTTTCTAAATCAGTATGCTCCCAAGAGCCCCTTTCTATTTGAATTTGACACCATTGATGCAGAAGATGATGCTTGAGCTGAGTCTCAAAGGAAATAAGGGATTCTTTGAAAGAGAATCAGGGGCAAGCCACAGATTGAATTCCAGACACAGTCCAAAGTAGGGAGACAAGGGAGAGTATGCCATATGTGAAGGATAGAGAGAATTCTAGTTCAGCTGGACCATCTAATACATATAATATAGAAGAGGAGTTATGTATAATAACTCTTTAAAGTTTACTTAGGACCAGGTTGTAAAAGACTCTAAAAGACACGAGAATCCAGCTTTTGTTCTAAAGGCAATTGGTTATCACTGGAGTTGGTTGACACAATCAGATCTGCTTTTAAGGAAAATTACTTTGGCAGCAGCGTGTAGGATGAGGAAGAATGGGAGACATTAGACCAATTAAGTTACTGTGTTAATCTAGGAATGGGGTGATGTGGGTCTGAACCAAAGAGGAGTTTTGTGGAGTGTTTGTAGAGAGGAGTTGAATATGAGTAATGATGTGAAGGTAGAAATAACAAGGTTTGATAACTGATTATATACATAAGGTGAAAGAGAATGAAAAGGCCAAGATAATACTAAGGTTCTCTCATATAGGAGTTATCTATCATCCTTATACTGTAAGGATGAAAGTTCCTATGACAGAAATGTGGAATTTTAAAAGAAGGAAGGTTGAGGAAAGGGGGTGAAATGAGTTCAGTTTTGCATAGGTTGAATCTGAGGATGTCCAGTTTAAATTGTTCAATAGGCAACTGATAGAGGACTGAAGTTCAGGAGAGAGAGTGGGTCTCCAACTGTAGGTCTGTGAATCATCTATAAATAGATGCTAGTTCAGCCCATGGGAGATAATGAAGGTATTGAGAGAAAGGATGCTATAGAGCAGTGATGGGCAACCTTCTGAGCTTGGTGTGTCAAAATTTGCCAAAAAACCGAGCATAACTCAGGTGGTATGTCACTTTGAGAAAAAAATCATAATTTTGTGATATTTATAGTTTAAATGACAAAAATGTATAATTATAATATATAACTGTATTTAATAAACCAAAAACCAATTATTTAACTTACCAGTTTAGTGACTTCTTTGTTCATCTGTCAGTTGATTTCTTTTGTTGATCTTGCTATTATTTAACTTATGTGGGGTGCCGTGAACTAAGATAAGTGAGGGGGAGGGGTAATTCTTTAACTAACCTGCCTATTTGAGACTTTTTTGTTGCTGAATTTCATTGGCTAAATCTTCAGTTGAAGGTTGATATTTTGTACACTTCAAGCCCAAGTAAGCAAGCACTCCTAACTTCATCTGTCAATCTGTTTCTTTTGTTGTTTTTGATATTATTTAACACTGAGAATAAGGTCTCACAAAAGTACAGAGGGAAAAATTGTGAGTAAAGCCATCGCTATACTTTTCAGAGTGCTAAAAATGTACAGTAATTGATTCCAGGCACTCCTCCATTGCACATGGGCCAGAGCCCTGCCCAGTCTTCCACTGTATAAAATATTTCTTTCTATTTGAAAAATATTTTTCCCTCCCTAGCCAGATGGCCCAGGGGTACTGCCAGCCTACCTTCCCCCCCCCACATGCTCCTCCTCCCTGCCCCTGGGGGAGCCCCACACTCCCCAGCCACTTGTTGCATGCTGCATGCTGCTTGCCCCCTGCCCCAGTGGCCAGCACGTGGAGCAGCCTTCACCCCACCCTCCATGATGGCCAAGGCATGGCCAGGGCCACAGCTACAGGTGCGCAGCTCCCTGGGTGGCTCCCGGCCCCAAGGTTCGCTGAGCCCACATGCAGTTGTGTGTCATCAAAAATGGTTATCCGTGTCAGTGCTGACATGCATGTCATAGGTTCACCATCACTGCTATAGAGAAAGAAGAGGAAAGGTCTAGGACAAAAACCCTGGAGAACACCTACTCTTAAGCATGCATGATGTGGATCATGAGCTGGCAAAAGAGTTTGAAATACCATTAGATCTGTGTCTCAAAGAGGGGAAGGACCTACTTGTATAAAAAGATTTACAGCTGCTCTTTTTGTGGTGGCAAAGAATTGGAAATTGATGGGATGCCCATCAGTTGGGGCTGAAAAAAATATGGTATATATCGGTGACAGAAAATTATTATTCTGTAAGAAATGATGAAAAGGATGATTTCAGAAAGAGCTGGAAAAACTTATATGAACTGAAGCAGAGCGAAATAGAATCAGGAGAACACTGGGCACACTAACAGCAATGTAGTGGAATGATCCAAAGTGATAGCCCAGGACAGTTCTGAGGGACTTATGACAAAGAATGTTCTCCACCTTCAGAGAAAAATGTTAGAGTCGTAATGCAGATCAAAGCATATGATTTTTCACTGTAGTTTATTTGGGTTTTTATTTTGGGGTCTTGGTTTTAGATGATTATTCACTTACAAAAATGAACAATATGGAAATATGTTTTGCATGATAATACATGTATAATCTAGATCAAATTGCTTGCCAGCTTTGGGAGAGGGAAGGAGGAAGATAATTTGGATCATATATTTCCAAAAACTTATGTGTAAATTTGTTGTTACACATAATTGACAAAATAAAATACCTTTACAAAGAAAAAAAAAGGCCATCAGATATGACTATTAAAAGGTTGATGAGGGGTTGGGGTAAATAGGTGGCACAGTGAATAGTGTGCTGGTCTGGCTGGAGTCAAGAGGGCCTGGCTTCAAATCTGGCCTGAGACACTTCCTAAATGGGTAACCCTGTGAGACTTCTTCCTCCATTCAGTGGCTCTTGAGGAGGTCCAGAGAGTAATTCAGAACTTAGATCTGGTAACAGAAGAGTGCCAGTAGAACAAAGATACAAGAGATTTGAAGGCAAACTATAAGAAAGAATAGAAATGGTTAACTATTGGGTTGTTGTTTTTTTTTTCTTAAACTCTTTCCTCCCATCTTGGAATCAATACTATGTATTAGTTCCAAGGCGGAATTGCTGTAAGGGCTGGGCAATGGAGGGTAAATGACTTTCCCGAGGTCACACAGCTAGATACTGGATTAAGAATGAGGGAAAGTAAAGTCAGAGTAGGAATAATGGCCTCAAGAAGTACTATGGGATGAAGGGACTGGAAGTCTCAGTGAAATTCAATATTAGATTTAGGAGAGGTGGGGCTTCCAGAGAAACATAATGATAGAAGGTTATGGTTAGATAGGAAAATATTCTATCTTCAAGGATGTGTATATATAAAAGGACTGGAAATTGTATCTTATCTTAACTTCAGATCTCTCCCCCACACTACCTCCAACCCCTTTCACCTCCAATGTTCTCTATACATTTAGCCTCTAATAAGTGTTTGTGGTTGTTGCCCCCACTACAGCCCAGGATGGAATTCACCCCATTAGACAAGTGAGTAAATTGCACAGATGTTCTATCTCTAAGAAACTGGTGCTAGTAGGTAGTTCTGCCATGGTCTTTGCTGGACAGGGAGATTGTGCCTGTATCTTGGAAAATGTTTCCACTAAGAGGGACTGCCTCTGGAACAATGCAGGGTCCAGAACTCATGGAGGAGAGGGAGGGGAATAGATCTCAAGGTAATTCACACTGTGTGCTGTTCCTGCCTCACAATACTTGTAAATGAGTGTAATTAGAGTGAAATGAACAATAACGAGAGGCAATTATGGAGAGATTATTTTTTTTAAGCATTCAAGGCAGCATAAGAAGTATGTATGTATAGTCCAAAGAGGATCACGCCACCCAGTTAGTTTTGTGTGTACATATTAGTCTCAGGTAATTTTTTAACAATAACTGAGCCACTTCCTTCTGTCTAAGCAATGATCTCTGCATTCTGTTCCAGCCACCTGAAGTATTGAGAGACACAGCAATGGCTGTATGCTGAAATAATTTCTGGTCCTCCTCATGGAGACCTGGGTTTAGTTCTTGGTTCTGATGCTAACTTCTCTTGTGACTTCAATTCAATTTCTTCACCTCTCTGGACCTCAGTTTCTTCTTCAGTAAAATGAAAGGATTGGAGGAGATGATGTCTAGGGTCTCCAGCTCAAACACTCTATGATATCTGTGTGGCTGGGATGGAAAGAGACCCAAAAGTCCAGTCATCTTGATTCATTTATCCTTGGAATTTCTCCTGACTGGGAAAATAGGATCACTGTGTCTTAAGAGAGGGTAAGAGACATTTCTTAAGTTAACTTTTAAAAAAATGGTAGTTAAAATAATTTTGGTACTCAGTTGCCATGGCAACCACCTCCCTTTGCAAAGAGAGGGATTCTTATTGGGGGATATAGAAGTGGAAAAAGATGGAGAGGAAACTGACAGCTGGTTCTGGAAAGAGATTTAAGTGGGAAGGGGAGGGAAGGATAAAATGATCACTGAATTGGAATCACTAAGTAGATCAGCCAAAAAGAGACAAATATGTGAGGGGGAGGGGATGTTGCACATCACTGGCAAGTGGAGTGCCCACAAAGTCCCTCCTCTATTAGGGGTAGGTCTTCTCAGGTGCCTGAGGAGCATCTTGGAGAATGAAGGGAAAGAAACAGATAAGAAGGGACAGGAAGCAGGGCATGTGGCAGGATAGGAAGATCCGTTAATCCTTTTTCATTGGACAATTTTAATTCAGCTCCTTCACCACTATAAGGAGCTACTTGTACCTTCTCTATCTCTTTTTTCTCTGACTTTTAAGTATAGTAGAATAGAGCCTACTACATCTTGATTTGCCTTCTCTATAGCTATTGTCCCCTTCCCAGCTCTTCCCTTCTCTTATTCACTAAGCACAAAATGGCAAATGTTTAAGCAAGGGGGAAGAAGGAGAGTTTTCAGGGTTGGAGCTGGGGTGACTAAAGGTAGGGTTTGTGAATAGTGAATCTAAGGGGGAAATAAAAATAGAGGTGTCAGAAAGAGAGAGAGGATTGTGCCAAGTAAGAAGGCACACACAGAGGGACAAAGTCTGTGAAAAAGAGATGTAGATAGAAGAGGAGAAAGGAGGGAGGGAGACTCAGGATGAGAGGGAGTCGGATTGACAACAAAGCAGATGAAGAGAGCAAGAAACCTCTGATGTGTGGGGAATTTTCTGCTGAGCAATTAAAGATGTGGGAGCTGAGAGGAGGAAAGAACTTGAATGTGTCATCCAAAATGGCCTTGGAAGTTGGCAGGGCACCACAAACTTCCCTTCTTGGCAGCAATACATTGACTGCATCAGAGGAGAGAGAAGCAATATGGAGGGATTGTAGCAGGATTATGCCATTCTGGGTGATCATTAGGCATGTGTGTGTGTGTGTGTGTGTGTGTGTGTGTGTGTACATATATGGAAAGAGAGAGAGAGAGAGAGAGAGAGAGAGAGAGAGAGAGAGAGAGAGAGAGAGAGAGAGAGAGAGAGAGAGAGAGAGGGAGAGAGATAGGCACATGATACTAGCAAAGAGACCTATGCTGATTATTCCTAACAGAAAGCTGAGCAAAGATGATGGATTCTCAGATGCTCATTTTGCTGCTGAGGAAACTGAATCCCAAAGAAGTCAAGTGACTTGCTTAAGGGACCAAAGCAAGTGAGTGCCAGGGGACTCAGTCATATCGCTTTTGTGCTGGCCTGTACCAGTTGCCCATAGACAATCCATGTGCCACCTACCAACAGAGAGCATCAGTTAAGGTGATGCAGAGGACTTGGGACTTGGAGGAAAGAGCAGGTGACCTGGTTTGAGTGTACATACCAGCTAAATAATAGCATTTAACCTTAGTTTCCTCATTTGTAAAATAAGGATAATACTATTTTGATTCAAATAGAAGCCATACCTCAAAAAAAGAATGTTTTTAAAGGGAAAATATATAGAGATACAGATATACAATGTAAAATGAAACTAATTATAGAATTGACTTAGGTCAAAATGTAATTCAAGCAGGCAGCTGGGTAGCTCAGTGGATTGAGAGTCAGGCATAGAGACAAAAGGTCCTGGGTTCAAATGTGATCCCCCAGATAGCTCCTAGCTGTGTGAGCCTGGGCAAGTCACTTAACCCCTATTACCTAGTCCTTACTGCTCTTCTGTCTTAGAACTAATAGTATTAGTTCTAAGACAGAAGGTAAGGGTTTAAAAAAATTGTAACCTGAGTCAGTTATATAAACCTGGTTGCAGTTTCAGAAGAACTAAGATATATTCTTTCCATTTCTCTTACCCAGGAAAATCTGAGGAATGTCAGGATCTGGCTCTTATTCCACATTGCCATCTGCACTCATAGCACTTTCTTTTCTCATATTCCACCTATTAGATTTTAAGCTCCTTGAGGGCAAGATAGTCTTGTCTTATTTATCTTTAAATCTACCCCAGTGCCTAGAACTTGCTGTTTACTGCATGTAATAATATACATATAGCATTCAATACGTGTTTGTTGAATGAATGAATAAAGTCAAGGAGACATCAGAGGTTGGAACTTTCTGAAAGATTCTGGCTTCAAGGCTAGCTCTTTACCCACAAATTATCTCAAACTACTATACCTATAACTCAAATAACTACATTACAAGTTATAATTGATATATCTATCTGAGAGGTTCAAACAGTGGTGTGGGAGATTTGAAAAAGCATATAATTGGAGGAATCAGGGAAGGCTTCAGGAAGGAGGTGGCATTTTATCTGAAAGAAGGATTTCAATACCTGGCACTGGATAGGTTGTTGGAAAGGGAAGAGATCATTCTAGACCGAGTGAGCAAAGCCTTGTGGACTGGAGGCAGGAGACCTCTTAGGAGTCTCGCACACCAATCCACAGTAGGACTGGCAGTGGAAAAGAGGGTTGAATGAGTGAGGTAATGCAGAAGTAGGACCAGCCAAAACTTTTCAGCTACTTTCTGCTTGGTAAAGTTTCTGTTCTCAAACCAAGAGAGAAGTGAAGTCAGCCTGGGGGTGTAGCATTTACCTATGCTTAGTAAACAACCTGAAATTAGCATCTTGTACTTGACAGTGTGTTGATCTGAGAGTCCTGCAAGAAAGAAATAAGCACTTTGGGGAATATCTCACAGCCACCTAGACTTGTTTTGTTACCAAAGCAAATCTGAGATAGACATTCTGTTATTGGTGTGATACATGAGACTGAGTTCATGTCCACACTAGCAGCAAATTGCCCATAGACTAAGCTGATTAGAAATAAGAATAAGGGGAAAGTAGATGGCTTGGTGGATTGGAAGTCAGTCCTGGAGACAGGAGGTTCTGGATTCAAATTTGACCTCAAACTCTTCCTGGAGGGGGCAGCTGGGTAGCTCAGTGGATTGAGAGCTAGCCCTAGAGATGGGAGGTCCTAGGTTCAAATCTGGCCTCAGACACTTCCCAGCTCTGTGACCCTGGGCAAGTCACTTGACCCCCATTGCCTAGCCCTTACCACTCTTCTGCCTTGGAGCCAATACACAGTATTAATTCTAAAAGGGAAGGTCAGGGTTTTAAATACTAAAAAGAAAAGAAAAATTGGTGCAGTGAATTTAGAATCAAAGAGCATGGATTTGAATCCTGTCTCTGCTATTTGCTACTTATGTGATAGCTGACAGTTCTCTAACCTCAGAGCCTCAAGACTTCATCTGTAAATAAAATGAAAAAATTACTCTAGATCAGTGATGGTGAACCTCTGACACAGGCACCAAAGATGGCATGAGAGTATTCTCTGTGGGCACGTGGCCTCTCTCCACCCCAGAGTTCATTATTAGAAATCAGAGGGACTTGGGTGGAGCTGCTCCCTTCCCCCTCTCCACCATGTCTGATGACATTTTTTCACATCATCTGCCCCTCTGCCCAAAAGCCCAATGGGAGTGCTTTCTCTCATCCCTGTGTGGGGTAAGGGAGAGGTACCCAGAATGTGGGGGGGGCATGGCACTTGGTCTCTGGAGGGGCAGGCATGGCACTTGGTATGAGGGGTGGGGTGGGGATGGGGCCCCACATCTCTAAAAGGTTTGCCATCACTGCTCTAGATCGTCTCTATTGTCCCTCCCACAGCACCTACATCTCTGCATTGTAGAGAGTAGGAGAGGTTTGGAGGGTGTTTTCAGAAGAGACTATTTCTACAAAGAAAACAATTACAAAGATATAAAAGTAGTTCAATACAAGGTAATTTGGAAGGGAAAGTACTGGTGTGGAGAGCAGAGAGAGGAATGAGAATCAAGAAAGGCTTCATGCAGAAGATGGTGCTTAGTTTGCATCTTCTAGGAAGAAAAGGACTCTATAAAGTAGAAATCAGGAGATAATACATTCCAGGCATGTGGGATGACCAGGGCAAAGACACAGAGAAAAGAGATAGGATGTCTTGTATGAAGTCCAGAAGGAAAGCTAATTTGATTGGGTCACAGAATGTGGGAAGGGGATTAATGTCTAATAAGACTGGAAAGACAGGTTTGAACCAATGTGTATAAGCAGGGGTATAAAACACTCAGGCCATAAAACTGACTACAGCCCAAAGCAGATTAAAATGTAACTGGGAAACATTTAACAGAATAAATAAAAATACAACAAAACATAGATAATGTTAATATGTGGTTTTCTATGTCATGGTATGCTGTAGGGATCCTTATTTCTGATTTAGTGACCTTTTTTCTATTTGTATGACATCACTAGTAGAAAAGTTTATATACTTATAGAGTTACAAACAAATAAATTTTCAAAAAAATATTCTAGAGGCAATCAGAAACCACTGGAGTTGATTGAATACAGGACTCACATGACTAGATTTGTGTTTAAGGAAAATGGCATCTTTGTATAGGATGAAGCAGAATGGGTCAAAGAGTTAAGTGAGGAGACTATTGCCATAAACTAGGTGAGAGGCAGAAGAGGGCATGGACCGAGGTGGTATCTGTGCTAGTAAACTGATAGGCTATATGGAGTAATTGATGGAGAATGAGTCAAAAATAATGTCGAGGTTAGGGAGAGTTTGGAAGAAAAGAGGATTTAGGGAGGAGATATAATATGTTGAATTTGAGATGTTAATGATTCATTTAATTTGAAATGTCCAAAGGGCAGTTGGAGACCTGGGACTCAAGAGAGAGTCCTGGGATGGACATTTAGATCAATGAGTCTTCTGCATAGAGATAAGAAGTCAACCCCAGAAGACTAATGAGATAATGGAGATAGAATTTAAGGGAAGAAGAAGCTAGAACTTTGAGGAACCTAACCTACCATTAGGAATTGTGATATGGATAATGAGCCAGTCGAGGAGACCAAGAAGGAACAGGAGGAGAACCAGGAAAGCAGAATCATGGGAACCCAGGAAAGGGAAATTATCCAATGGTGACCAACAGCGTCAAGAAGTATTAGGACTGAGAAAATACCATTAGATTTGGCAATTGAGAAGTCATCTGTCACTTTGAAAAGAACAGTTTGCAGCTGATAAGATCAAAAACCAGATCGCAATGGGAATAATAATTACGAGGCAAAAATACTCCCCTACACTAAGGGACATAATTTGCCACAGATTCTTATGTAGCTAGTGGAAAAGATAACTTTCCTGGCA
This sequence comes from Monodelphis domestica, assembly GCF_027887165.1. Taxonomy (NCBI): domain Eukaryota; kingdom Metazoa; phylum Chordata; class Mammalia; order Didelphimorphia; family Didelphidae; genus Monodelphis; species Monodelphis domestica. The sequence continues at coordinate 424,500,550 of NC_077229.1, forward strand.
CGACTCATGCTAAAACAGGATTTGAACTTAAATTCTCCTGACTTTAAATCCAGCATTTTTTCCACTATGCCACATTCCCTCTCTAATTAATTATTAACATGAATTGTTATTTATTAAAAGTCAATCATAGCAATATTAAAATAATAAAATGTATAAGCATATAGTTATATGTTATATATTCTTATATATCTGTTGTATGTATTAAGTGGGTCAGATTAGGCTTGTGGTAACTCTTATTTGATCATAACACTAAATTCAATTCAGTCTCTTCGGTCTTCATAGAGCTGTTGTTGATACAGCACGGTCATTTGCTTCACTACATAAACCTAGAAGGGACATTGCTCATAGGGAAGGAAACGAGTCGTTAATCATGGGGAAACAGTTGGTTCTTTGTTCCACATTGTATCTCATAGAAGAAAAGTAGAATAAAGTCAAAGTGAACACTGTCATCCTCTTATTTTTTTTAATAGTTGCTATGGGTTTGATGCAATTAGACAATATGCCAGATGTAACAGGAGCTCTAGATTTTCTGCCCCAGCTCTAATTGATCAGAGCAGCTCTGTAAACTTTGGTATCGCCTTTATAAATAAGACTCACATTGTATTACATCCCAAGCTTACTGAGGCCAGGTATCAGTGGTTGGTTGGTTGAAGAATCCATTTTTGCTAACATGAAGGGATGTTAATTTTGCAATTCCTGCAGTTGACGCAGATTCACAACTAAAAATAATTTGTACTGTTCCATAAGGGGAAAAGAGGGAAAAGGAAAGATTTAGGAACTGGCAGCACAAAGCTCCTTACCCATAGCATCACAACTTTATCCTCAGCCAACATTGGGCGTCTTTGTGTTCTCTCCCATCCGTCCATCCTCGCCTGAATCCGCCCAAAGTGGGTTTCCTCCAGCAATGGAATGGTAAAGGATTCTATCCCATTCCTTGCAACAATGACTTTCACCACCAAGCAAAGAGGATACATTCTCTCTTATTCCTTCCCTGAAGAGCACTTTTCTCTGAGGCCTTTCTGGAAACCTTCCCACATCGACTCTTTTCTTTCTACACAGGACTTCTTTGTTTATGTCTTAGCTAAAGCATTTTAGAAAATGCCAAGGAATCAAGAGAGGCTCACACTGACCTGAAACAGCCCTGGTGCCTCAATCCTTTCTTCCTTTCTTTCTTTACTCCTTGGGAGTGTGATGTAATGGAAGGACCACCTAATTAGCTGTACTGAGTTTTAGCTCAGATTCTTCAGCTTACTACTTGTGTGACCTTGAATAAATCACCAACTTTCTGGGCTTCAGCTTTCTTAAGCAGAAGGTGATGGAGGGGGGCTGGACTCTTCATTTCAGCTTTAGAATTTTATGAGTCTTTTATGTCTCCAAATCTTCTCTAAGGCCATGGATAGTGTACTCCACTGAGTCAGAGAGGTAGGGTAGGGCACCAGCTGGCCAAGAATATTCTCATGGCCATGGATTGTAAAATGTTGGTTTCCGAAGGAACTTTGCTGATCCCATTCTACAGAACCAAACGTTTACAAAGCATTGATTAAACATCTATTATGTGTCAGGCACTGGAGAAACAAAGGCAAAACTGAAATTGTCTCTGCCCTTGAGAAGCTTTCATTCTTTGGAAAACTGAAGTCAAGAGAGATAAATGACACCTGACGTCATCAGTGAGTGAGTGACAGGACTGCAACTTGGATCTTCTGTTACTAGATCAGAGATCATTCTCCTAAAGCCGTAACAAGCCATGGAGCAAAGCTTCTGAGAAGGGAGACTTTTGGAGGCCAGGATGAAGGTGATGCCCTGTAAAAAGCTGCTACCACCCTACTGCTGTCCCTAGACCTCTGAAATAAGCAGGTTATCTTACACACCACTGGGATACGAGCCCCAAAGCACCCTGGGGCTGTCTGCTTCTGCAGAGGTCAGCCTTCCCCCAAGTCCTGGTGATTTTCCATTTGCAACAGAGCATTAAAATGCCTAGGTCATTACAAGGAGACAGAGCCTAGTTTGTGCTGGTTTTCAGAGCTGAACTAAATTCTGAAGAAGGGCTGAGGGTGAGGGTTAGGAAAGAAAGAAAATGCAAAATCTGCATGACTGCCTATCTGTTCCATCCCTTTTTCCTCTATCAAATGTGAACAGCTTGCAGCCTCTGAGTCTCTCTCCAAACTCAACTCCAATATGAGTTTGGAAACACCAGACCAGGATTGTCACTAATGACACTAATAGACAGTAGGAGAGTCTGGTTCCGGGCTCTGGATTTGCTCTACCTGGGAATACTAGTGAGGTCTTGGCTCCTGCAAAGATTTCATTTCTAGGGCTAAGGAAATGGACTGTTTTGTTCGCAGTGCTGCTGCTGTTACAGTTCCGGCATTATCTGAATTATGGACTTTATTGGTCTATGTGCACACACACACACACACACACACACACACACACACACACACACAGAGGCAGCTGGGGACCAGTTGTGCCAAGCCCAAATAAGAGCAGATTTCTTCTACTCTCCTTTATCCCTTTATTGGCCTCTGCCTCCCTCTCCTGTCCTGTCTTCTCTCTCTGCTCTCCCTCCTTCCCTCAACTCTCCCCTTTTTTTAACAATCCTTTTTTTTATCTCTCCTTGACTTCTCAGGCCCTCAAACTTCCCCTTCTTTGTCTTTCACCTTCCTCTTTATTCTTTTTATCCGTCCTTTCACCTCCCTCTTTTCCTCCTTAATTCCTCCTTCCCCATTCCTTCTCGTATCTCTTTCTACTCTTTTCCATCTCTCTGTCAGTATTCTTTCCAGTATCTTGTCTACTTTCCTTTTTCCTTTTCTCCCTCCTCTCTTCTCTTCAGCTGCTCAAAATGCCCCCAAACTGCTTCAATAAAACTGCTAGGCCCATAGATAGCATCTAGTGACTGGCTCATTACTCTTTTATAAGGAGAGGGAGGCAGCACCTTTTGGGTTTGGGGATTTCTGGCTTCCCATCTCCCCATAGGTTTAGCTGAAAATCCTAACCCAGTTAATATTTAGTGGGTCTTTACAGGGTGCCACCACTGTACATTCACAATGGAGATTTCAGGCTTCTAGGAAGGCCTAAGGAGAGGGGCTAATATAATAAATGACCAGATGGAAGCTCACCTGTCTTTAGGGATGCTCTCCAATTAGGAAGAAGACTCTGAATGGATGTAGACAGCTGCAGAGGCACGAGGATTCTTCCACGACAAAGAGTAATTTCTGAATTATTTGATGAGGAGGGGCTGCCAGTGAGCATTTATCTAGTCCTATCTATGAAGAGATATTTAGGGGTAAGCCAGGATCAGCTTTCTCCCCTGAAAGAGAATGGAGACAAAAATGGCAGAGAAGGCCTTACTGAAGATTAGAAAGTCGCCTACTCCAAGAAAAAAAAATTCTCTAAAGCAATGGTTCTTATTTTTTTGTGTCATAGACCCTTTTGGGGAAGCCAATGGACTCCTTTTCAGAATCATGTTTTTGGATGCATAAATAAAAAGGATTATGGAAGAAACTAACTATATTGGAATATAGTCCTCACAGTTGGGGTTTTTTAAAACCAAGTTCAAGGACCCTCAGGTTAAGAATTCCTACTGTGAGTCAGAAGAACTCTCTGACTTGGGGGGAGATCATTTCCCTTTTCTGTTTCCCCATCTATAATATTGGAAGTCAGTGGTTAAAAGACATGATTTCCAGATTGAATTGTTTGCCAGCTCTGGGAGGAGTAAGAGAGGGAGGGAGGGAGACAATTTGGATTATATAACTTTGGAAAATTTATGTGGAAATTTGTTATTACATGTAATTAGTAAAAAAAAATTAATTTGGAAAATAAACTGAAATAAAAATAAACTATATGATTTCCAAAATGTTTTCCACCTTTGAGATTCAGGAGATTTTATAAGGTATGTAAATTCTTCTGCAGGCTCTGAATGAATGAATAAAGGATAATAGCTCGTATTTCTATAGTGCTTTAAGGTTTGCCAAGCATTTTCCTCATAAGAGCTCTGAGAGATGAGAATATGAGTAGGTGGATGGGCAAGGACAGCACTAGACATCCAATTTTAATTCCTTACACACCATAGTGCCTCGGGTAATTGAGTAATTGTTCTTTTTCTGAATAACAATGGGCACATGGACTTTTATTGGTCCTTGTAAGACTTCCTGATTGATTTCCAGTATTTGGTATCTAACTTCTTAGCTTAGTAAATTAGAGTAAGACTTTTTTTTTAACCCTTACCTTCCACCTTAGAATCAATACTGTGTATTGATTCCAAGACAGAAGGACCGTAAGAGCTAGGCAATGGGGGTTAAGTGACTTGCCCAGGGTCATAGGGCTGGGAAATCTCTAAAGTTAGATTTGAACCCAGGACCTCCCATCTCTACACCTGGGTCTCTTTCCACTGAGTCACCTAGCTGCTCCCATGGATTTCATTATTTAGTGTGGACCAGTTGGCTTTGTTTGGTCCCGAAGCCACAGACAGCATCTCTTGCCTAGCACTCATGTTCTGTTCATCAGTAAGATAATAGAAATGAAGTGAGAATGGAGATATGGCTTAGTACAAAATCATCCCAGCTACTAGACAAGCAGAATGAGTCTATCCTATATATTGTGAGCCTCTTTATAGGACAATAGCCAGCTTATCCTGCCAAACAAAAATCATTTGAAGAAATCGGAGATATTTAGCCTGGAGTAAGATGAATTAGAGAAGCTATGTAGAAAAAACTTAAAGAAGAAACTTAATTTGAAAAAAAATTATAAATTTTAAAATTAAGTTTTAGATAATGAGTATTTTTACTTTAATTTTTCATGTAATAAAAATCTATTTTCTCTCCTCCAATCTCTTCATTAAAAAAAGGGGGGGGGAAAGAAAACCCATATAAGAAAAATGCAGTTACAAAAATTTTACATTTAATTTTTAACAATTTTAATATTTTGATTTGGATTGTATATATATATATATATATATGTAGCCTTGCAAAACATTTCCATGTCAGTCATGTTATAAAAACAACAAAGAACAAAAAAATAGAATAATAAAGAAAGTACTTTTAAAAGTATAATTCAAGGGGAAGCTAGGTCACTCAGTGGATAGAGAGCCAGGTCTAGAGATGGGAGGTCTTGGGTTAAAATCTGACCTCAGACTTCCTAGCTGTGTGACCCTGGACAAGTCACTTAACCCCCCTTGTCTAGCCCTTACCACTTTTCTGCCTTGGAACTGATACACAGGATTAATTCTAAGATTAAAGATAAGGATTAAAAAGAAAAAAAGAAGAAGAATGTTCAGGAGATAATAGAAAGCCTGTATATTCTCCTCCTAGAATAAGTTACATGAGGTCAAAGAGCAAGCCTTAATATAAACTTCTTCTCTCCTAAAGACCTTGAGTGGTATTCTGCATTTAGCAAACATTTGGCAGATAGACTGTCCCAGGCAGGCATAATTCTAGACAACCACTCTTCATCTGATTTCTGATATGCTATTCTAATAATAGTAGCTAGCATTTATATATTTCTGAAATGTTTATAAAATGCTTTACAAATGTTCTTTACAAATGTTGATCCTCACAACAACCCCGAGAGGTTATTTTATTTTATTTTATTTTTTTACTTTTATGGTAGTTTATTTACAAAATAGAAAGAGTGAAAGCAAGGGAAAAGGGAGAGAGAGGGAGAGGGAGAGGAGCAAAGGGGGGCCCAGAGGTAAATTAAACAAGGGTTCCGAGAGGTTATTTTAAAATGGGGAAACTAAGGTAAAGGTTAAATAATTTGTCCAGGGTCATAAAGCTTATGTGTGTAGGTCCAGATTTGAACTCTGGTCTTCCTGACTCCAGGCCTGGTGCTCTATCCACTGAACCAACTAGCTGCCCAGAAATTGGTCAATATGGAATGCAAGGCAAAGGGATGTGTTTGGACCAATAGTCAGAGTTGGATTCCCCTAGAGGGCAACTAGGCATTTTCCCAGTGACCTGTGGAGTAACTTGAATTTTCTGGATTTAAAGAAATAAATAAAAGGAATACCTCTGACTAGAAAGTCTACTTAAAGTCCCCAAATGGAACTGTGCCCAACCTTGTTGGCCACCGTAGACTTGACCTACAAATGGCTAAGGAAATGGTACAAAACTTTAAGATTCCTTTCCTGCTGCCATATTTCCTCTAAAGTTGAATTGCATGGGACTTTATTATTGCTACAGCAATAACAATTAATAAAGAAAATATGTTCCAACAACACACTTTGCAACCAGAAATTTCCTAATCAGAGTCAGAAGTCACATAGGATACATAAATTATCAGAAGTATGAATCCAATCCCCCAGGTAAACTGAGGCTCATAGAGATGAAATATCACATAAGTCATAAGTAGTAGAGCCAGGATTCAAAGCTAGCTTCTCTGATACCACATTCAAAGCTCTTCTCCCTAAGCCACAATAACCCCCAGTGCCTTGCTTCCTGCAGGCACAGAGGAGCATCTCTTTCCTCTCTGTATCCATCCACACTACAACTTCCTGGTCTTCGCAGTCTCTCTGTGGGATATTTCCTTCCCTCAAGAAAAACCCAAACCCACAGCTAGTGATTTAGCAGCCACCTAGCCTGACTTAGATAGTGCTCCCTCCAAAGTGAGGCAACTGACCCCAGCAGAAAGCCCTCCCCTCCTCATCTAGGACCAGAACCTGCTTCAGCTTCAAGAGCCTAGAGGCTGAGCCAGTCTACGAGATTAGCCAGCCTTAGACGATAGACCCTCTGTGTCTCCTGCTGCCTAAATGCCACTCCTTTGGTTGGTCCATTAGGTGGTTGTTATGCCATTTTCTCACCATCTGGAAAGCAAGAAATTGAACAAAGAGAAGGGCTCCCCCCCGCCTTCCTGTGCTAAATGCCAGCTCCATCTACTCTATAGAGTAAGAAGAGGCCAGAATTTCCCTGGACTGGCTTGTTCCCACGTCTATTTTATGTCCCTTGCAGCAGGGGCCAGGTGGATGATGATCTGTGCCCAGGCTGATTTTCTTAAAAGATGCTTCCTGTTTTTTTTAAAGGGCATGTTTATCATAGCAGACAAGTGGATTTACAGTAGAAAAAGCATTAGTGGAGTCACAGGATATGGGTTCATGACTCAGGAATTCCATTTACACCCTAGGTGACTTTGGATAAGTCACCTAACTTTTCCAGTCTTCAGTTTTCCTCATTTGAGAAGAGGAGACATTTAGCTTGTTGGATGTAGAGATTGTTTTGTTCTTTATTTTTGTATATTTAGTGCCTCCCACAATGCTTGGCACATAGTAAGAGCTTAATAAATGTTTGTTGATTGGTTAATTATGAAGATCAAGAGAGATAATGAACCAAGTTCTTTGTAAATCTTTTTTAAATTTATTTCATATTTTTTCAATTAACATTTTTTCCTCTTTCCTGCCTCCCTCCTTTGGAAAAAAAAGGCAGGGAATGCCTTCTTCTAACAAAGTCATATGGAAATATCTACTACTTATAAGGTTATCATTATTTAATAATCATTAGTTATTATCACACTTACAGGCTGTCATAGATTTAGATTTGAAAGGGATCTTAAAGGTCTTTGAAGAAAACCCTCCCTCTTGTATTGCAGATCAGGAAACTGAGGCATATAAAGAACAAATGACTTGTTCACAGCTGGTAAATGTTTGAGACAGGTTGAGAACTCAAGTTTTCTTGACTCCAAATCCAGCCCTCTATGCCTCATCCCAAATTGCCTCCTAACACTTAAACCTTCAAAGAGCTTTCACATATGTGATCTCGTATTGTTATTGTAACATTCCTATGAGTTAATAGGGCAAGCATGATTAGTCCCATTTTACAGAGATGGCATTACTTGCCTCAGGTCACCCAGCTGGTTTGGGGCAGAGCTAGAATAAGAATCAAGTCTCCTGACTCCTCATCCTCACTTTTTCTACCTGGTCTTCCAGTCTAAGAATTTAGCCAGCCTTGGACAATAGATCCTCTGCATTTCCTGCTGCCTAGGTACTGCCAGTCCTTCGGTTGAGCCATCAGGTAGTGGTAATGCCATTCTCTCACCCTCTGGAAAGCAAGAAATCTAACAGCTAAAGAGAGGGCTTTCCCCACCTACCTGTACTGAAAAGAATTCTCTTCTACCCTCTGTACACAAACTCTGTGAATAATTGACTTCTTTGGGAATAATGGGAGCTAGTCAAGCATTGCCATTGGCCAAGAATGGGCCATTGTGATTTGGTGAGAATCAGATCAATGAGAGGGAGTTAATTATTATGTGAAATGTTTTCATGTTTCCTGTCTACAATGACTTCTCCCTCCTCTTTCCCCCATCCCATAGCATGTGATTCTGACACCCTTTGTGCACCTGTCAGGTAATATTATGTATTCTACTTGCCAATGTCTCTCCCTACTAGACCGTAACCTCCATGAGGGCAGGGACTGTTTCTTATCTAAGTTTTGTATCTCTGTCAGTGCTCATCCTCAATGTTCTATACATAGTAGGTCCTTGACAAATACTTCTTGGATTGAATCAGAGGGCCTTCCATTAGTATTTAAGTCAGAGGGCTCAGAGGTAGTATTTCCCCCCCTACTATAGGCAAGCCAACCTTCCTCTTCTACCAAATGGTAGCCACTTACTTCAGCTAGGCAACCCCACTTACAGCCTCTCTCCATTGGGTCTGCCTTTGACCCTTTCTTTATACACAGAAGTTCTCCTGCCCCTTCCTCTCTATCGTTGTTTGTGAAGCTCTAATTGTCTCCTCCATTTACCTTAGAGTAGAATCTCATTATAAACAAGCCCAGGATCAGCACAAGGGATGAGCAAAAATGGAACTAAAACCCAGGTCTTCTGATCATGAGTCTAGTACTCTTTCTGCTGTGCCGAACTATCTTCCCTCTTATCTTTTCTTAAAGGAAGTCCTGAGTTCAGATCCAACACTTACTAGTTATGTGGCCTTGGGCAGATCACTTAATCTTTTACCTTTAGGCTGCTGATAATAACTTTCATAGATCAGGAAATAGGCTCAGAGGGCTTAAGTGACCTGGGTCATGCTCACAGAGATAAAGCTGACAGAGCTATATTTTGAACTCAGATCTTCTGACTCCAAAGTCAATGCTCTTTCTTACCCCACATGGAAATCCATCAGACGGTACATGATCATTTGGATAGGGAATCAAAAAAGGCTTTCGGTAGGAGAGGGCACTTCACTTGAGACCTGTAAGAAGCCAAGACTTCTAAGAAAAAGGGCAGGAAGAGATTGCATTCCAAGCATGAGGAACAGCCAGGGCAAAGGCCCTATGAAGCAATATGGAATTCTGAGCTCTCTCACCTGCTAGACTTTAAGCTTCTTGGGAGTACAGACTGGCTCTCTTGGTTTTATTCTTGTTCCTCCCTTCCTCTTCCCTTCCCTTTCCTCTTCTCACTTCCTCTGACAAGGATGCCATGGAGAGGACGTCTATTTAGATCAAACTAGATTGCCCCTGAGGTCCTTTATATACCTGAGATTCCTAAATGCCTCTTGTCCACCCTTATCTTCTTCTCTCTCCCCAACAAATATTCATTGATTGACAACCAGGTGCAAAGATTTCTGTTCCTCTCTTACCTAGGTAAGGGAATTGGCATCCTGTCTACTGTAGACACTTAAACACTTGTTTATTGGACCAAGTTAATTAAATGCACTCAAAGAATGGAACATAAAACTTTCCCCAAATCTCTTTTTATGGTAGAGGTCATAACTCCATCAAAGTTGGTAAGCTCTGATCCAAAACAGTAAACAGTTCTGCCCTTGGGATTCCTTCATCCTTTCTCCCCTTGTCTCATAAGGGGTTGGGTGTGGGGAGAGAGACAGAGACAGAGACAAAGAGATGGAGAGAGACACAGAAAGACAGAGACAGATGGAGAGAGAGAAAGAGACACGGAGTATTGTCAGACAGAAGGAGAACAGATGCTCCTTTCCTCAATCCACTTTGAGCCAGGAAATATCAGATGTTACTGCAATCTCCTTAAAATTGGAGAAGGAGAGATGTTAAGATGCCCACACGCAGACCAGCTCTCCTCTGAAAATTAGACCCAGGCTAGGGAATATGTCTGTCCAGCTCAGGCTGTGCTCTTTGGAGAATGGAACTCAGAAGGTGCATGTGCAGGAGGGACCTGCCCGCCTCTCCCTAGCTCTGCTCTGATATGAGAATGGCACTCTGAGCAGGCAATCTAGAACTGCTCCGTGTGCTATTTTGGTAATATTAGGAGGCTTGTAGAGTCTTTGTTCTCCTGGCTGGTTACATAATTTAATAAAATAAAGTCATGGAAAGGCTGGAAGTGTTCGGAGTTGGCTCTGAGGGGGCATTTGTTCCCCAGGCTCCAAGGTCCCCACACACTCTCTTTCCCCCTATTCTTCCTTTCATCCTTCAGGACACATGCTGCCCCTGCTTGGCACTGCACACACAGAGGTAGCTGCTTAGTGACAGCTTCAGGGAATCCCCTGCCCAGATGGTACCTCAGATCATCAGTGACAGCAGGTTCTCCAGCAAGCTCAGGGCAGATTTAGTGGTTTATAATGAAAAATGAGCCATTGGGGGGCAGAGTAGTTGACATGTGTGTGTGTATGTGTGTGTGTGTGCACATGTGCACACTATATCTGAAGCAGTTGGTTAAAATCATTATGGGATGTAAAAACCAAGAAAAAAGATCCCAGTATCCCAAACCTAGAATCAGTCTATTTAGGATGTGCAAGGTGGCTCAAGGGGGAATTCTACCCAAATAGGAAAGACAAAAGGGGAAAGAGAAGAAATGAACTTTTTGCTGTCAGAGATTAAGGGAAGACCCTTTCTGACATTTTTGATTTGGCAACTAAAATTTAAACTTACATTGAGAGTTAGCTTCTAATGGCATGTTTTTGAGGAAAATTGATTAGAATAGGATCTCATTCCTGGTATCTTTGGGAAGAAGAGAAGGATCTGGGAATGCATAGGGAAATAAACTGGATTATTAGTTGGAAAAACCATTCTCAATAATTTTTGGTCCCAGAAATCCCTTTTATCTTCTTAAAAGTTACTGAGGATTATGTGGCTTTAGGTGAGTTGTATTTGTTGATATTTATTGAATCTATAGGTCTCAGTTTCTTCATCAGAAAAAGCAAAGAGGAGGGCAGGTGGTTGGCTCAGTGGATAGAGTAGAGATGGGAGATCCTGGGTTCAAATTTGACCTTAGACACTTCCCAGTTGTGTGACCCTGGGCAAGCCATCTAATCCCCCTTGCCCAGCTCTTACCTGTCTTCTGCCTTGGAACCAATACTTAGTATCAATTCTAAGACAGAATGTAAGGGTTTAAAAAAGAGGGATGATTGGACTGGATAACCTCTAATATCCCTCTTAGTTATAGGTAGCTCTTTGATCTTATATCCAAGAGAACAACTGCTTTATGACATTTGGATTTCAGAAAGCATAGGTCAGTAGATAGAACCAGAAGCCCCGGGTTGATCCTCTCCAAAAAAAAAATTATAATACTTATTAGTGTGTAACTGACTCATTTCACTTCTAAACTTTATTTTCACTCTTTGTCAAAAGGGAATAATGATACCTGAACTCCCTAGTTCATGGAGTTGTAAGATGAGTGCTTTGCAAACCATCAAAATCTATCAAATAATCAACTATTGTAGTTTCAGCTTTAGGATCTGGGAACTGCCCATCAAAGCTCTGTGTTTCTGGAAGGAAAAAGGCTCTCTGTAACACAGGCAGATCCAAGCCATTTAGGAACTAACTCATAATATAGATTTAAATCTTAGTTGCCAAAGCAAAAATGTCAGAAAGGGTCTTCCCTTGATCTCTAGTGGCAAAAAGTCCATTTCTTCTCTTCCCCATTTCCAATCCCCCTACTTGGGGAGAATTTACACTTGAGCTCCCCAGGACATCCTAACCTGGCTGATTCCAGGCTTGGGAGGCTGGAATCCTTTTTCTTGGCTTTTAGATCCCCAAACTCTGCTCTCTCCTAGATTGGGGTTGGAGAGAGAAGTACTAGAATGAAAGAGAAGGCTGATTTTATTTCCCCCATAACACCGGCATGCTCCTCTCTTCTCCCATCCCCAGCCCCAGAAGAGGACACTAAAAGCAGGGGGGGGGGGAGAAGAATTACCAAATAGCACCCACAGTCTAGGACCTCATCAGATATGGGTAAAGGACTTTTGTTCCTATTAGACCTAAAACACCCCTTCTTTCCCTGACAAGTGCTTTTAAGATCCCTTTGTAGCTGTGGGTTTCATACACACCTTCAAATTAGCTAAAAACTTAGCTAAAGCTTCTTCCCTGTGGGAATGCTTTTGAACACACAGCACCAGTGCCTCCGTCAAGACAAATTCCCCAGATGCTAGGTCAAACTTGAGGTAGAATCTCCTTGGTATCAAGCCTCAGTAGCTTCCTTTCTTTCTTTGACAGCTACAAGGAATAATAATGATATCAATAATAGCTGATATTTATATAGCATTTACATTGTACGTACTAAGGTAACCACATGCTTTACAATTATACTCTCATTTGATCTTCACAATTCTGGGAGGTGGGAGGTATTATTATCCCCATTTTACATATGGGGAAACTGAGGCAAATGGAGGTTAAAGGACTTGCCCACGGTCATACAGCTAGTGCGCTCTGAGGCTAGATTTGAACTAGGGACTTCCTGACTGTAGCCCCAGCTGTTCTATCTACTTTGCCACCTAGCTGCAGCTTCATCTCTTCCATGAAACCTTCCCACTATACTCTCTGCCAGTCCCTATACATTTTAGCAGAGTTTCCCTGGCTTTTGATAGACTCCATTGTTTCTGGGAAGGTCCTTCTCTGCATATCACTGATATTAATCAATCCAAGGATTAAGGCTAAAGGAAAGGAGGACCACAGAAACATACCATCATCACTTTGGGTCATCACTTCTTTTCTCTGAGCTTCCATTTCCTCACCTATAAAATAAAAGTTGTACCAGAAATTCTCAAAAATATCTTCCTGCTCTCCTAAATCTATGCATGTTTGGCAAGAGGAATAGACTAGGAGGCTAAGATTATTGCCTCTCTGTTGATGATTTCTAAATGGGATGTCACCCTGTTTCCATTTCTATCCCTTGGTTTATATTTTTGTAAAATGGGAGCTGTTGAGGACTAAGGTGGGTAACATGGGGGTGGATCCCCTCCAAGGAGCTCTTTCCATTTTAGTGCTGATGATTACATGGTCCAGTTATGTAAGGTCCTACCTACCAATCGAGGGCTCTCTCTCTCTCTCTCTCTCTCTCTCTCTCTCTCTCTCTCTCTCTCTCTCTCTCTCAGCATTCAAGAATTCCTCGGCAGCCCCCACTTTACAAAGGGAGAAACTGAGGGATGGAAAAGCAAAATAAGCTGCTACCAACATGTTAACATCATTAACAGAGAAACCATGAATTGATCCAAACTGCATTGAGTATGCAGATCTGGATATTAAAAGAGTCTGTCCTTTCCGAGAGAGAGGAGGAAGCAGGAGCAGCCCAAGCCTCTCAGGACCTCTAAAGTGCTGTGGTGTCCTGCATTGTCTCTCCCAGAGGGACCCTTATGAAAATGTAGCTGTTCCCCCAGAAGGTGTAATACATTAACCTTCTATAATACATTGACCAAGTGATCACCTTGGAAAGAAGAGAGCAGGGGGTCCTGAGAGAATGGGATCCAGGACGTATACTGCATACTGAAGAGGGAGAAGGGAGGGGGAAATTCTGAGCAGGAAACGCCACTGGCTACTGAGGGCTATGGGGCAGTTAGGTAGCACAGTGGATAGAGTGCTGGACCTGGAGTCAGAAAGATTTATCCTCCTGAGTTCAAATCTGACCTCAGACACTTATTAGCTGTGTGACCTCAGGCAAGTCCCTTCCCCCTGTTTACCTCTGTTTCTTTGTCTGTAAGATGAGCGAGCTAGAGAACAAAATGGCACACCACTCTAGATTCTGCCAAGAAAACCCCAAATGGAGTCACAAAGAGTCAAGCCCTACTGAAATAACTGAAACAACATCAATAACAGCAACCCAGGCTGCATAAAGCAAGCATAGCCTGGGGTCCACGGGGTGAAGCATGAGAACATTAACAAAGAAGCAGGAGACACAGCTTAATGGGGCAGGCTTTGCTGAAACTAACTTGGTCAGCTTCAGGAACCGGCCAGGGGCTGGCCCTGAATGTGGCCTTGTATGGGTTGAACTAGATGACCTTAAAGGCTCTTTCCAAGGCTAAGACTGCACGTGATTTTAAGCCATGAGACAAATGGATCAAGAGTCCTGGGAGCGTCTGTAAGTTTTCAGGATTCTTTAGGGGAAGGTTGCCTAGAAGATGCCTGTGAAATGTCATGGCCTCAGAGGGAGACTTCACTTCTGATGAAAGTAAACAGCAGGGCGAGGAGGGAAAGTATGGACAGTCAGAGAGAAAAGATCCTAAATTTAGATGCCTCAAAGCAGGGGAATGAAATAGAACTATAGCAATCCCAGAAGGAAAATTGTTCATGCCACCCAATCTCCTTGTTCCGCTACAATGTGGGAGAAAAGAGGGTGGACCTGCGAGAAAATGGATTTGGCATTCCCAGGGAGCGACTTGGTCCAATTTGCTCAAGAGCTAAGGATAAACTAGACCCAGGAATGGAGTACAAGTGTTGGGATTTTGTTAGGGCTTGGATTTTTCTGCTGATGGTCTCATTAGAGGCAATTCCTCTAGAAGCTGAGGAATTTGTGAAGTCCTCTGAGAATTTGACACCCATTCTTCTTTCTGATCAAGATGGACACCCAGCTGAACTTTGGACCCTTTCCTTTTCTAGGATGCCACATAAATCCCCCAAGTTGGAAATAGAAAACCATCTCTCAAAATAATGCCATCCCTTGCTGTCCTTCTGCTGGAAAACCAGGCTTACTCCTTTTGAAGAGAAAAGAGAAAGTAAGGGATAGTGGAAAGAATGTTGAATATGGAATTATGGAGCCTGGTTTCAAATTGGGCTTCTTACTGCTTAACTTTGGGTGAGTCACAACCTCTCTGGGCCTCACTCTCTCATCTGTAGAATGACAGAGTTAGGCTACAAGGTCCCTACAGCCCAGGAGATGTGCTCCTGCCTGTTGGTCACTGGAGAAACAAAGATATACTTCCAGTGAACACCTTAATAAAGGGCAAAGACTCTCTCTCTTTTTTTTTTTTAAACCCTTACCTTCTGTCTTGGAGTCAATACTGTGTGTTAGCTCCAAGGCAGAAGAGTGGTAAGGGCTAGGCAATGGGGGTCAAGTGACTTGCCCAGGGTCACACAGCTAGGAAGTGGCTGAGGCCAAATTTGAACCTAGGACCTCCCGTCTCTAGGGCTGACTCATATTCCACTGAGCTACCCAGCTGCCCCCTCTCTCTTTTTTTAAAAAACCCTTACCTTCCATCTTGGAGTCAATACTGTGTATTAGCTCCAAGGCAGAAGAGTGGTAAGGGCTAGGCAATGGGAGTCAAGTGACTTGCCCAGGGTCACACAGCTAAGACTCTCATTTTTGTCTTTATAGTCTCAATATCTAGGACAGTGCCAGGACCAGAAGTATTTGTTAATTGATTGTTGATTATCCACAAGACTTTAAAGTAATAACATGCTATTCAAACTGTAAGCTATGGGGAATGGCAAAGGAGTGGCATTCTCCTAAAGAATCTTGAGAACTTACATACCCCCTCCCCCCACCCAGAACTCGATCCATTTGTCTCTTGGCTTAAAAACATGAGCAGTCTTAGCCTCGGAAAGAGCCTTTAAGCTCATCTAGTCCAATCATATAGGGCCATATTCAGGACCAGCCCTTGTCCAGCTCCTGGTGCTGACCACACCAGTTTTAGTGTAACCTTCTCCTTCCCTGTCCCTGTCCGGTTAAGCTCTATCTCCTGCTTCTTTGTTAATGGCCTCATGCTTTGCCCCATGGCCCCTAGACTATGTTTACTTTATGCAGCCCATTGTTGTTTCTTCATAGGGAATAAAGGGGGGAACTGTTGGGCAAAGACTCTAGGAAGAGCTAGGGGACAGCAAGAGCCAATAAAAGGGCTGGAAGAATAGCACTATTTGTAATAGTGGAATTCATCCTGCTGCTCCTATGAGTCAACATGAGATAAAGTTTCTTACAATTAGCACTGTCTAAAAGGAACATGGGCTGCCTTGATTGGTAATGAGTTCTGCATAACTGGGACCTGTGAATAGAAACTGGTCCACCACTCATCAAGAATCTTAAGTATAAGAATCATGGGTAGATATTGAGCTAGATAATCTCTAAAGTCACTTCCAGTTCGAAGATCTGAAGCATCAAAACAAATCCAGATGGGAACAGAGAAATGGTAAGAGTTGGCTATAGTTATGCAGTAGTACAGGATAGGGGTCCCCTGTGTCCTGATCTCATGAGGTCAGATACAATTGATTTCACCAAGAGCACTAAAGCAAATGATCCCCAATCAGCCTTAAGGAGCATGTTCTTCCCTAAACCCCTGATTACAAGGGAGAACTCTAGGGACCAGAGAGCAAGCAACAATCTTCTGTTTCTCAGAGCTCTGTGTGCAAGGCAGTGAGCTCTAAGAGCTGCAAAGAATAAGAAATGGCCCCTGATCTCCATGTAGATCTCCATGTAGATCACAACTGTAGTCTTGTTGGAGAAACCCAAAGGATATATATGAAAAGATAGCTCAGAACCCAAGGCAAGATATCCTAAGTTAGCATTTACAGAAGCAGCCTATTGAGGAGGGAGGTGACAGTCTTCATGTGTTCCACTCTGGACAGACCACATCTGAAGTATCAAGATTAGTTCTTGGTACAGAATTTAAAGGAGGACATTGGAGCACATTCTGAGTAAAGCAACCAGAAAGGGAGGGGACTGGAGAACATGTCATATGAGGATAGTAAAGGACCTGAGTGTGTTTAGCCTGGAAAAGAGATGACTGATGGAAAACATGAGAGCTGTCAAAGTATTGGAAGAGCTGTCAGATGGGAGAGGAATTTCACTCCTTGTGGTTGGCCCCAACTTAGATGGTAGCTCTAAGAGCAACTAGTGGAAGGAACACACAGACAGATTTTAGCTTGATGGAAAGAAATGCTTCTTAACAGTTAGACTTAGTTGAAAGTCAAAGAGGCTTAATGGGGAAGGAGGTGTGTTTTCCCTTCCTCCAAAGCCCTTTAAATAGGTATAGTTGTAGGGGGATTCCTAGCTGCATGGGATTTAGGCCAGGAGGCCTTTGAGGTCTCTTCTCATTTTGAGTTCTCTGATTTTAGGTATCAAGTGAGTCATGCTTTGAAGAGAAGGGGAAAGACATTTGAGACTGGGGTTTGGGGATGGGGACTGGTTAAGCCAGGAAGGGAGAGGGCATTCTAGGAAGGTGCAGAGGTGAGAGTCCACAATTTTTGTTATTATGTACCTGGCACTGTGCTAAGCTCTGGGAATGCAGAAAGAGGCAAAAAACAACCAAACAAAAGTCCCTCCTCTCAAGGAGCTCACAGTCTAATGTGTAGGGTGGCATGCAAACAAGTATGAACTAGCAAGACATGGACAGGTCAAATTGGAGATAATCTCAGAGGAAAGCACTAAGATCAAAGAGTGCTGGGACAGGCTTCTTGTAGAAGATAGACTTTAACTGAGACTTGAAGGAAGCCAGGGATAAGATTCCATGGTTTCTGCCCAAGACATGTTAACAATCAAGTATGAAGACCATATAGTCACATATCCACAAAGAGTGGAATATTTTGTCCCAGAAGAGGGAGGAAGGAGTTGCTGGGGTTTGTTTGTTTTTTATGTATAATCTTGTCTTTCAGTTGTATGCCCTTTATCCCATCTGCCCGGTGTGTTGCTTGTGTCACTGTTAACTTTCCTGGGTTAACTGTTATTGATAACTTCTCAGAGACATCTTTCTTTTCTGTAGCTTTTTATTACAATAATTTTCCTGCCTCTGTTTATAACCCAAGAGGCAGTAGTGGGATGGGAAGAAGGTTTAAGTTTTGCTCCTTTTGAAGTGAGTCAGCAAAATTCAATAATTTGAAAAGCATTTCTTTCTCATTTCCTGTTACAGACAAGGTGCTGGGCTCACTGTCTCTGGGGATATGTAGATAAAAAAACAACAGTCTCTGCAAACAAAGAGTTTACAGTTCATTGGGGAGGAGGGGGGCAAGATGTATACAAAAATCAGTGTGATACAAGGTGAAATCTGACCAGATTAAAAGAGAAATTGAGATAAAAGACTCTAATAAAATCTTTGAAGGAAGAAATTACTTTCAGCTGGAGGAAGACAGGGGTAGGAAATCAGGGAAAACTTTCTGGAGGAGTTGTCACTTGAAAGGATTTCAATAGACTGAGACAAAGAAAAAGAATGTTCTAGACCTAGGAAATCACTCATGAAGACACAGTCATGGGAAAGAGAAGGACAAGACTGGGGAACAGCTGGGAATCCTCTGTGCATGTGGTTGGGACACCTTTCACATCTGTCTCCTAGAAAGTAAGTAGAGTGTGTGAAGCAGAACAGTGTGAGCCCAGAAAATAGAACATGTGAAAATTAGTATTATGACACTGGGCTAGAGAGGGAGTCAAATTATGGAGGACCCCAAATGCCAAGATAATGAGTCCGTATTTTATCCAGTAGGTAATGGGCAACCATGGAAAGTTTTTGAGTAAGGGACTGACAAATCGGGAACATAATTGTTTGACTTATGTGGAGGTTATTTAAAGAAGGAGAGATACAAGAGACAGGGAGACCAATTAGGAACATGAGGAAGGCCTGAACTACTGCTTTTCTCAGTTGAGAGGCAGAATCAGAGGGAATTGAAACAATCTGCCAAGAACAATGCTTAAAGAATTAAGTCAGCTCTGGCTAGACTGATGATTCCCATTCCCAAGACAGAAGCCAATGAGGAAGCAAAGCAGCTTCCTAACATCTTCTGATTTGGGCCTTCCCAGTATGTCTTTATTAACAGATTGGAGCAGAAAGGGCACTGAGCTGCCAGTCAGGAGATGGAGATTGTAGGTCTCTGTCAGCCATTAACCATCCCTATTTACTACTTCATTTAGGCAGAGGCTTCACCTCACTCAGCCTCAGTTTGCTCATCTGCCAGATGAGAAAATTGAATTAGATGATCTCAAAGGTCTTTCCCAGCTCTCTCATTCTGCTTTTTTTTCAATTCTTTCATTATTGGGTCTAATCAATATTTAGTAAAATCTTTGCAGATGGCACTGTTGTAATAAAATGATGCTTGGACTTGGAAACAAAGGTTCTTCTTGCTCTAGCTTTGATGTGTACTAACCATGTGTCTACTGGGTCTCTTTGGGTCTCAGTTTCTTCATCTCTTAAATAGATGATAACAGTCAAACTACATACCTCAAAGGGTTGGACTTTTTTTTTTAATCTCTTACCTTTCATTTTGGAATCAGTACTGTATATTGGTTCCAAGGTAGAAGAGTGGTATGGGCTAGGCAATGGGGGGAGGGAGGGAGTTAAGTGATTTACCCAAAGTTACATAGCTAGGAAGTCTCTGAGGCCAGGTTTGAATCCAGGACCTCCCATCTCTAGGTCTGGCTCTCAATCCACTGACCCACCAAGCTTCCCCCTAAAGGATTGTTTTTAAGTATTGTAAGATTCTTGTTTATTAATTGTCTACTATGTGCAAAAACAGTGCAAAGATAGGTGCTAAGGATACAGAGAGAGATACAATATCAGCCTGCCCTTGTCAAGCTTACTTCCTAATCAGAGTAAGGCAGAATCAGAGGAAAAGAAGGGAGAGAAAGATGGGTTTAATGCAGACATCCAGACACAATGCTATGAGATATTTGAGAAAGAAGAGAACACTGACTCTTGAGTTTGAAGATTTGCTTCAAAAGCCATCTCTGATGCTCACTACCAGTATGTCCTTGAGCAAGACTTCCCTTCCCTCAGACTGAGTTTCATCAGTAAAATGAGGCACTCGGATGTGATTGTCCCTTCCAGCTCTAAATCGGTCATCTTTTGTGCGTTGTCTATGTCGTATATCCATGGCAATGGGAAGGGAATGGGAGAGGGCCATATGCTTGAATCAAAGAAGGCTACAGGGAGGAAGTATCGCTTTAGGTGAACTTTGAAAAAAAGAGGGACTTTGCGTGGTGTGTGTGTGTGTGTGTGTGTGTGTGTGTGTGTAGTGTGGTGGGAGTATTGGGATTAATATGGGTTGGTCCATTATAGGAATAAGACACGAGAAAGAAGAAGAATACTAGGCTATATTGTCCCGTTCTGCTTCAGGGTAGTGCATTGAAGAAGTCTGATGATGAAGGTTGAAATGAAGTCAACCTATGAAGGGCCTTCAAAGCTAGGACCATCAGTTTTTATTTTACTTGATTGACAATGGAAAGCCACTAAAGGTCCTTGACTATATCTGAGTTATGTAATAAGTATGTAAATGGGAATCAACATGGCATAAGAGAAAGAACTGTATTTGGAATCATGGGTTTGGGGTTTTGATCCATGGCCCTTGGCAAATCTCTTATCTTCACTGGGGCCCAATTTCTTCAACTATAAAATGTGAGGATTGAATATCTTCATTGTAAGGTTGCTCCTAGCTCTGTATCCTAATTAACAATAATGGCAAAAATGCAGCATGGGTCTCATATGACTCTGGAACCCCTCATTATCCCAAACTTGGAATGAGGTATATTGGATAGTCATAGTTAATGAAAATACAGTTCAAGCTCCTATCCAGTAATTGTCTATAACAGATCAGGAACAATCCATAAATGAAATAGCAAAATACTTAAAAGGGAAATAACAATCAATTAAATGACAAATAATTGAGCTTGGACTTCTCTCCAGCTCTCTGGGCACAAAAGTCACAGCCTTTCACAGACTCTCATGCTAGTGAAGGGAAGGGAAAATTCCCTGAACAGTCTTCAATGAGATTGTGTTGTGGCTGAGACACTTCACATTTCTGTGTCCCCAAGAAGCTTCTGGGCTCTGCCAGATGTGGCTCTCCTGTCATAATCGCCCACGTAGTCCCTTGCCATTGCCACTCTCTTCTACCTTCAGAGACATCATCAGCAGAAGCTCCATCTTCCATCATTGTCTGTACTGAATCCATTCACTGCTTCTCTGCTGCTGTTGTCTCTTAGAGCTCTCATTGGCCACTGTTGCTGTGGCTACTTTCTCTGGGATGGGGCAGGGAGAAAGTGTTATTCCTTCCTTGAGATTGGTCTGGGTCAATATGCTTGTGTGCTAATCAATACATTATCAGCTCTTGCTAGAAAGGTCATACCACATCTGTCTGACACCAAAGGCTCACTCAGGCAGGTGTCAAGACCTGTCAAGGCTTGTCAAGACCTATCACAACTATTGAGATCTTTTCTTTTTATTGACTAATAACCCTTCCTCCTCCCTACTCTGGAACATCTCAGTGAGTTTCTTTCATCTTCCATCTTGTCCCTAGCAGCAATCTGAATAGTCCATGTAAACTGCCTCAAAATTTCAATGTCTCAGTGTCACTTGGGAAAAGGTACAGTCAGTGACTTTTTTCCTGTATTCCTGTCACAATAGTAAAGGTTTTTGTCTCCCTTATATTGTTGTTACCACTGTCATTATTTTGTGAAGAATCTCTAGAATATCAATTTATCTAATATTCACATGTAAATACATTTGGAATCCAAGCAGAAATTATTTTTTAAAATCTTTGCCTTGAAATTATTGGAGAGTTTATCAGTTGTCCATTGTCATATAGCTAATAAATATTGGAGCTGAGACAAAAAAAATTATTTGCCTTTTGTATCTTCCCATACTCTCTATTCCCTACCCTTAATCTTGGAGAATTAAGAGCTGTCTGCTGTTTTGCTTGATTATTTCTCTAGCCGCATGTCTCATAATGATGCTGCTAGTAATTCCATTTGAGTGGGAGTGAGCTGACAAAGTCAGAGGTAAAAGAACTTGATAGACTCTACGTAACTTCTGCCCAATTAATGGTACTTATTGTGATGGATCCGTGCAAGGTGAATGCCTGGTGGTTATCTATCCATCAAGATGCTGCCTTGCCCTTCCTTCCTTTGTGCTGAAAAGATACTCACTCCTCCTGGTGCCTGGCTTATGCTTTCTCCCTATTCCCATAGGGTTTATTAGTCCCAGGACCGCTGCACATGTTTTAGAAGCTGTGACCTTTGCTGTTATTTTCTAGTTCTGGTATTTGTGTTCTTTGTGTCTGTGTTGTTTTAGAGATCTAGGTTTGTCCAGGTAGTCTTCCAGGGCTTCTCTCTTGTAGCCATGTCATTTAAGCAAGTTGCCACCAGGGGGATGATAGTGGTGACTTCATCTCTGCATGATGGTCTAATCAGCAATGTTCCCTTTAAGTGTTAGTTAACAGCCAGAGAATATAACTCAGTGTAGAAGCAAAAAAGTGCTCAGTGTCCTCTGCCCACGTGTATCAGGAGGAGATCTTTGCTCTGGGCTGGGAAGCAGGAAGTGTCTTCTTTGCTGTAAGTGCAGTAGGATTTCCACAATTTAGTGAATACAGCCCTGGACTTGGAGTCAGAAAAACCCCCGAGTTTCAGCATAGTCTTCTAAACTTAATAGCTGTTTGACCGTCGGCAGTCACTTAACTTCTGTCTGCCTCAGTTTCTTCCTGAGTTAAATAGGGCTAATAATACCACCTATTCTCTCAGAGTTGTTATGAGGAAGGAACATTAAAATATTCTGGGAATGCTAACATTAATAATAGCTATTTGGCAAATCCATTTACTCTGTTGAAATGGAAAGCTAGTAAAAGACATAAGCCTAACTACAGCTCAGTTTATAGGAACTAAATCATTTCTTCAGGTATTCAGATGTTCGCAAGAAAGAGAGGTGTACCCCCTTTCTTGCTCTGAGGAGCAGTGCTGATGTGTGTTTGAAAGCATAGCTAATGAATTTCCAAAAGGTCAGGGCTGATGGTTCCCACCTACAGCTTTGCTCGTGTTAACCTTCAGAGAACAGGAATTTACATAAAAGCCTTCCCATTTGATGGTTTTATCAAATCAATCAATCTTTTCTCTCTTCCAGGACAAGTGCGGTGAACAGGCAACAGAGTTAGCCAGACTGCCTGCTCTATACCCGAAACCCCACTAGTGAGCAGTGTTTGGACCTGCTCAGAGGATCAAATAACGTTTGGGCTGATTAACAAAAGACATGCAAGTGGGAAGGTGTCAGAAGCCAGAGTGTGGAAATTTACCCAGTGTTGCTACTCCAGGGAGGCTCGGGCTGAAAGATGCTGCGCTTAGGAGAACCTTGGATCTAATTGGGAATGGAATAGGGAAGCAGGCAGAGAGCAGCAAGGATGAGGGGATGAGAGAGGGTGCTGCCTGAGCTGCTCCCATCTGAAACTGTGGAGAAGAAGCTGAATGTCCCAGGATCTGCCCAGCATTTGGTACTTGAGCTCCAGCGTTAACTACAGCCTGAGTTTTCTCCGGCTTCCTCCCCTGATGTTATTCTGCTTGCTTTGAAATCTGGACACTTGGGCAGAGAAGAGGAGAGAGAGGGGGGAAGCCCCGAGATCAAGATGTGCCAGGCAATCTCTTAAATTTTCACATGGGAAGAAGCTACTGAGCAACTGAGGGCTGAATTGCTGCTAAGCTTTGAAAATCTAAAAGCACAAGATATCACCAAAACAGTCCCTTAATTGCAGAGCAGAGGAGCCCTCTCCACTGGAACTCTTAATTTGTAATTATCAAAGGACTTAAAGGGGAACTCCTCTGGAAGCTCTTAACTTCAAGGACCAGAGTTAAAGAGGCCACAGCTAAATGATGGTAAGCTTTCTGGTTGGATGCTCATGGTTACCAGTTTATTGGAACTTCTCACCAAGATGCTTCATTTCAAAGGATTCTGAACCACTTGACCACAGAGGCTGCTGAGAATAGGGGAAAGTCTTCTCCTTGACTGTATTTGAAGCTCTTTTCCCCAGCCCCAGTGGGAGCACACATACCCTTATTGCATCTGAGCACTGAGAGGTCAACAAGTCAGCGGGACACAACCTTCCTCCAGATGCTTGACTTGATGGGATGAACAGTGTTAGTGGAGACACTGGCTTGGGCTCAGCCTTCATCGCTCCCTCCTTTCTCACACAGGTAGCCTCAGGGCACTGAGCTGATGATGGCCGAGAAGGGTGAGTGCATTGCCAACATGTATGGCTATGACCTGGGCGGGCGCTTTATTGACTTCCGACCCCTGGGATTTGGTGTCAATGGCCTCGTGCTTTCGGCCACAGACAGCCAGACATGTCGGAAGGTGGCGGTGAAGAAGATCGCCATGAGTGATGCCCAGAGCATGAAGCACGCGCTAAGGGAAATCAAGATCATCCGCCGCCTGGACCATGACAACATTGTGAAAGTGTACGAGGTCCTTGGACCCAAAGGGGCTGACCTTCAAGGGGAGCTTTTGAAGTTCCACATGGCTTACATTGTCCAGGAGTACATGGAGACAGACTTAGCTCGCTTGCTGGAGCAGGGCACACTGGCCGAGGAACATGCCAAGCTGTTCATGTACCAGCTGCTCCGTGGGCTCAAGTATATCCACTCTGCCAATGTGTTACACAGGGACCTGAAACCCGCCAACATCTTCATCAGCACGGAAGACCTCGTGCTGAAGATCGGCGACTTTGGCTTGGCGAGGATTGTGGATCAGCATTATTCACACAAGGTACTTCGGGCTGGGTTTGCTGTTGGGGCTGAGGGTGGGGAAGTGATGGGATGAAGGATGGCATGAGAACATTCACAAGTGCAAGGGAAGATTTCTCAAGCACGTCACCTTCATGACATTCTCTGTAGCTCAGCCAGCTCTGGATTCTTCATAGGTTTGAGAGGGGATTCAGTTCCACCTTTGGTAGGAGACAATGTGGGCTAGAGCAAAGAGCACAAGACTCCCAAGGCAAGGGACCGGGTTTCCAGTTCTCAGTCTGCTAAAGTCTGTGTGAACTCAGGCAAATCACTTCCCCTCTCTGGGTTTCAGTTTCCTCACCTGTAAAAGGAGAGTTGGAGCAAGATCTTTTCTGAGCTCCTTTCTGGTTCTGACATGTGTTAGGTTGCTAAATTGTGATGTTTTGTTCATCTCTGTCACCCCAGAGCATTGCAGGTGCTCAGAGCCTTTACGGTTGCCTTCCTGGAGCATCTGAAATCATATCAATTGAGCAGGCTGTTTTTGGCTGAAGG
This sequence comes from Monodelphis domestica, assembly GCF_027887165.1. Lineage (NCBI taxonomy): Eukaryota > Metazoa > Chordata > Mammalia > Didelphimorphia > Didelphidae > Monodelphis > Monodelphis domestica. The sequence goes on from NC_077229.1 coordinate 424,525,654, forward strand.
AGCTCTCCAGAGATCATCTGGTTCAGGCAGCCTGATTTTCAGGGAGGTGGATATCTGAACAACATGAGACTGATGACTCCCTGTTCTTTTCTTAACCTTGGTCCTTGAAGGCCAGACAATGAGAAAGACTAGGACTTGGAATCAGTAGATAAGGGCTCAAGTCTAGATGATACAGCTTTGTTCTTTAATCATGCCCAACTCTTCTTGACAACTTTTGGGGATTTTCTTGGCAAGTATACTGGAATGGTTTGCTACTTTGTTCTCCAGCTCATTTGACAGATGAGGCCACTGAGACAAATGACTCCAGGTTTGGCACTCTGCAATAGTTGTATAACCTTAAACAAGTGACTTTGTGGGTATTGTTTTCCTCCTCTATAAAATAAAGTGGTTAGATTAGACCAGAATTTCTTAACTTGCTTAATGTCATGGCAGTCTAGTGAATCCAATGAATCTCTTCTCAGAATAATGTTTTAAATGCTTTTTGTCACTGTCCAATGGTTTCAGTTATGTCCAAATACTTCACAACCCCTTTCGGGGCTTTCTTAACAAAGATGCTGGAGTGACTTCCCATTTCCTTCTCTGGCTAAATTTATAGATGAGGAAACTGAGGGAAACAGGGTGAAGTGATTTTTCCCAGGGTCACATAGCTAATAAGTGTCTGAGGCTAGATTTGAACTCAGAATAATGAGTCTTCCTGACTCCAAGCCTGGCACTCTATTCTCTGTGCCACCTAACTATTCCCTTTTATATACTTAGAATAAAATATAGGATTACAAAGTAAAACACAGTTATCAAACTATTTAAGCCCTGGATAAGATGATTTGTGTCTCTTCTAGGTCCAATTTTCATTTCATGAATCTATGAAATGAAATCCACAGGTAACCCCATAACTTTGTGTTAACTACTCTCCAGCATACTTTTTCACCAGGGCAATCAAATGTTTAAAAGTCCCTTCTATGTGCACTGCTTTTGGACTACAAATCATTAATAGTGCAGTCCCTGACCTCTGAGCTCAGGGTCTTGTGTAATTGAATTAGTTCTTCTTGGTTCTTGGATTAACCCTCCAAAAAATGGAGTTCAGCCTCATGGCCAGGAGATGAGATGGGAATGGAGAGGAAGTAACGGATTGGACTTTCTCATTCCATGCTGAATACTCTGCCCTTGAGGTATGACAAAGTAACTTTCAGGTTTCTCAGGTAGGTTTATAGAGCATTGGATTCAAAAAGGACCTAAGAGAGGGGAGGACCCAGAGAGAGGTAGAGACATGCCTGAGGCCATGTTCAGGAGCAGAACTGTGACTAGAACCCAGGACTCTTGGCTCTCCAGCCAGTTCTTTTCCTATGTGCCATTTACTTCTCAGGGTTCTTTGCCAACGACCAAGTCTTCCCTCTCCCCACTTCCATTCCTTTCCAGTCTCCCAATACTCACTTGAATCTCCTTATCACTTTCATTTGGAATATCCTAGAGACCCAGAGTCCTGCTAGTTCTCTAAATTGGGGGTTTGAATGGGAAGAAAGGCCACATTGGATGGGAGGCTATTCCTTCTTCCCCAGACCAGTCAAGGCACCCAGAAAGAGCCTGATCTCCTATACTAGTCTACACCTCTTCAGATCTGGGTCCTTTTTACTCCCTTTCTTCTTATGTGACCAGGTCATCTATCCAAACTGCTAGCACACTCTTCAGGGATAGAGTCCAAATGATAAAACAAAACACAACAAAAATATCCATCTACTTTCCTCTTGCTGCTTTTGGATGCATTCTACCCTCTTGTTTCTTTGGGACACCAATTCCAGGACATCATCCCTGGAGTCTTAAAAGTCCCAGATCAGCCTGCCCCAAGCACAGAGGCCAGGGCTTTCGACACTCTTGCCTCTGGCACACACTAGCTCATTGCAACTCAGGTCTGATTAAAAAAACCACAACAGGAAGGACAGCAGTGTGAGGCTGTAGCATTGGCTCTGGCTCAACCTGGGATTCAAGCCTTTTGGCTTCTTGCCCCAATTTTACCACTAGAGTGACTTTGCTTTATCCTTCTGAACCTCAGTTTCCTCACTTGTCAGATGAGAATCATAATCTCTGACCTACTAATTTCATAAGATTGTTCTGAAAAAAGAAATGTAACAATGGATGGAAAACTTTCTTTTGAAATCTGTGCAGAAGGGTGATGGACTAATAAGCAATGTGAGACAGATGTGTTCTTTCAGTCATGGCCAATATGGGAGTTTGTTTTGCTCGACTAATAATAATAATAATAACAATAACAATAACAATAATAACAATAGCTAATGCTTTTATAATACCTGCCATGTTCCAGGGACTGTTCTAAGCACTTTATAATATGATTTCATTTGATCCTCACTGGGAGGTAGGTGCTATTCTTATCTCCATTTTAAAGATGAGAAGACTGAGGCAGACAGAGGTTCAGTGATTTGCCCATGGTCACACAGTTGGTAAGTGTCTAAGGTTGGATTTGAACTCAGTCTTTCTGTCTCTCCACAAGGGAAGCTCTAAACCCCTGGAGCTTCAGTTGAGCTCCTATATCATATCTGTCAAAGTGAGTTTCAATACTGCAAACAATGGCTTTGGTTTAACTTGCAAGTTGTCACTGCTAGATTTTTTCTTTTATTACCTGATTCATTCACAGATTGATTCCTATTCAAAATATTAATATAAAAGTACAAGGTTAACCTTTAACCAAAAAAGGAAATTTCAGGGTCACACGAAAGCCTTCTCTTCTATGAGCAGATTCACATGATTAAAGTCCAACTCATCTGCTAGGTGAAGGAGACAGAAGAGAAAAAAGACCCTTCTCAAAGAGGCAAGATTCGACATTCCCTGACCCTGCCATGCCAGTCCTTCCCTGAGATGACAAGTCCCCTTGCTGCCTATAAGAGTTTGAGTTTCCTTTCCATTCTCCCACCCCACCATGGCAAGGAGGTGAGAAAAGAAAGTCCTGGAAAATAAACAAAAGAAAGCTACAAAAACTATTCCAAAAATCTAAGATGCAATTTTAAGCTCTTAAGGATTAAAGTTTCCAGACTCCCTGATGGCACTAAAATTTGGGGGACGCCTTTTATAATTGTGTAAGGGGTGGTTTTGACTGCTCAGATGCAGTCCATCATCCAGGAATTCTCTAACAAGTTCTTTTTTTTTTTTACCTTCAGGCTTTAACAAGGAATTTTTTTCCTTCAGGCTGTGAAAACTAGTCCTGGTGGCTTATTTCTTATTTGCTTCCTTAGATAAAAGTAACACTGCCAAGCAGGAGAGCAGAGTCAGGGTACGGCCAGAAAGGGGTCTGACTCTGCCTGATTCATGAGCTGGAGCCTTCAGCTTCTACTTCCCCATGAGTCTCCTCAAAATAATAATAGTAATAATAAATAGCATCCTAAATTGATGCCTTTCATTTGTCTTTCCATCCCACATTGTGCCTCTGAGGCAGATAATGTTATCCCTATTCCAGATGAGAAACGGGGGCCTAGAAAGAAGTGACTTGGTTAATTACAGAGCAAGCCCTTCAAACCCAGATCTCCTGGCCGGGTGCTGGTTGCTCTTGACCCCAGGTGTCCTCTGAGGTAAGGACTGGGGTAAGGGAATTTCAACTCCCTGTGAGCTTCTTTGAGAAGGACTTTGCTTTTCTCTAAGGCTTCTGGCTCCCTCACCCAGAGGATGTCGGGTTTTAATTGTGTACATCTGATCTGATGGAGCTCTTAGAAGAGGAGGCTTTGTGTGACCCTGACACCCCAGGGGCTCAGTGCTTCCCCGTGGTGAGAGCCTGGTCTTCCTGTTCTCATTTTTGAAAGAACATCAAGTCCTTGGCCCCAGCTCCCACAGCACGTTATTGGCCTCAGTGAGATTTCAGCCCAGAGATATGGGATGCCTTGGGGACCCATCACAATGTGCCATGCTGCCTCCTTGGAATTGTGGGTTTTGCTTGAGTCCGAAGGGAAAAGGAAGGCAATATCTGCAGGAAAATCAAGCATCCATGTGGTGGCAGAGAGGAGGTTAATTTGTATGCATGACAGTGGAAAAAGCACTGGCCTTAGAATCAGGAAGATAAGACTTAAATTCTATCTTACATCCTTACTGGTTATTTGTCCCTGGACAAGTTATTTCATCTCTGCCTCAGTTTCTTCATATGTAAAAGGCAGAAAAGCAGAAAGGACTGGGGAATTGGGGTTAGACTAACATAGGCTCAAATAGCTAGGGAGTATCTGAGGACAGATTTGAACCCAGGACTTCTGGTCCCTTGGCCTGACTCTCTATCCACTGAGCTACTTAGCTGCCACCAATTTTCTCACATCTTAAATGTAGGTTAACATTCCCAGGCATTTTGCCTGGCACATAGTTGGAACTGTTAATGTTTTTTCATTCATTCATTTCCTGCCTATTTACCTCACTAGCTTGTGATGAGAATCAAAGATAATGATATAAAAACAGAGTGTTATATGAGTCTGAAGGGAGATGTTTGTATTCATTTCAACATGTGTTAATTTGGCACCTACTATGTGCAGTCCATAACCATGATCCTGTCTGGGTTGCATCTCATTGACAGTTCTTCTAAATTCAGAAATTGCCTCTCAGCATTAAAGCAGAATTCCCTGAGAGGCTTGTCTTCCAAGCTGAGAACTATAAGTTGGGGGTGGACTTGAGGAGGGCTGACCTCTTTTTGGAACCTGCCAGAATGACCCACAGCCCTCATGGTCCCTTCCTTGTCCCACACGGGTCTCTGGCCCCATTAGGAATCCCTTATCACCCTGGCAGATGTGCTAAGAGATTCTTTCCTCTTTGTGGCAGAGAAGAGGCATCTGAAGGATCGGAGCATGTTCACATTTGAATTTCTCTTATTAATAAGTAGATCTTTTAAAAAACCTGTCACTGAAGGCTTTTGTTGAGCACTGTAAATTTCAAGAAATGTCAGAAACCTCACTGAGACAGCTTGGAGGTAGCTGAGCAACATGTTAAGTGCTTAATTAACTGCACATGCTTCTCCTCTAGAAGAGGGACCCTAAAGTCCACCCCTCACCCAGTGTGAACCTTTAGCTCAGAGAATTCAGGGCCATTTGCCTGAGTCTACAAAGTCTTGCTGTGTGATCTTGGGAAAGTCACTTAATCTCTCTAGACATCCATTTCTTCATTTTTCAAAAAAGAGAGTAAAACTTGATGGCTTTTAAGATCCCTTCTAACTCTAAATCCACAATCTAAACTAAAAAATTACCCTTATTTTGGCCTGACATTCAAGGTCTTCTGCAATCTGGCTCCAACCTACTTTTCTAGCTTTTTTTCCCCACAATATTCTTGGATGCCATCTAGTCAAAGTGGACTTTCCACCATTTCCAGTCAATTCTATTCTCCCCTACCTCTGAATATCCTTGGAATGGCTTATTCCCCAATCCCTCCCACTCTTTTACTTCTGAAATCTTTCCCTTCATTGCTGACCCAACCTTTGGCCCACCTCTTCCAGGAAGCCTTGCTGATCCCTCCCAATTGGAAGTGAACAGTACCACTCTGGGAACTTAATCACTCTCTTTGTACCTCTTTGTGCATTTAGCTTGGTCTGCTTTATTTTGTATTAAAATGAAGTGTTCAAGGGCATATGGAGAATAATGAAAAGAACTAGAATTTGAATACAGTCTGACCCAACTGTCTTTCCACTAAATGTACGCTAAATATTTGTGCAAGTCCCTGTCACAAGGCTCTCCTCACCCAGAAGGCTCCCACATCTAGTCAGTGGTGATTGAAAGTACCCATACTTCTATTGGATCCATCATCCATCAGCACTGATTGCCTCTAGCATGCCTGGCACTGTACTCAATGTTACCTGCCATTGCCTCAGGCTATTCATTGGTTGGTTTTTTTGATTATGGGTTTGTTGTTTTCTTTAAAGAGCTGGTCAGGAACAGATCAAACTGTTACTTCTGAGAACAAGTCTGTGGCAAGCATGCACTCACTCACAATACAGATTCTTTCCTCTCTGTGGCAGAGAAGAGGCATCTGAAGGATCGGAGCATGTTCACATTGGAATTTCTCTTATTGATAAGTAGATCGCTTAAATCTTAGCATTTTAAATCTTAGCCAGAAAACAAGATTCCTACAAAGAAATCAAGCTCAGTGGCACCTTGTCTTCTGCTACAGAAGAGCACAGCACAGACTGATCTCTGTTTAACCACATCATGTATCCAGATGAAAGAAAATGCAGTAGGAATATGCAGAATGTAGACTCTGGAAGTGACTCCGAAATCCATCTGCAGGCATTTGTGCCTCCAAGGTCATCTCAGGGCCCCAAGTTCTCTCTGTTCAAGTTCCTGTTTGTCTCAATTCCTAATGGAGAGCAAGACCGGCTGACTGCCCTTCAGGACTCCCACATCCCCTGGGACAGCCAATCAAAGGTTAAACTGAACTATGTGAGCACCTGTAACTGACAACTTGAGGGGAAATACATCCATGAACCCCTTCATCCCACCTCCAGCCTCTAGAATCTTAGAGTGAATGAATGAAAAAGCACTTACTATATGCAAAACACAGAGCTAAACGGGGGAAATGGGAATAGAAAATTAAAACTTTGGGGCCTTAGGAGCTTATATGATATGGGAGTAGGCAACACAAGTGGTTTCACCTCAAGTCAGTTGGGAAAGTCCCCTGGTCTTTAGAGTGCCACAACAAAGCAGATAGGAATGCCTCCTCTTTAATATCAATTTCACTGATAAAAATCATTTGTTTAGTTATTTTAATTATATCTGACTCTTCCATTTAGGATTTTCTTGACAACGATGCTGAAATGGTTTGCCATTTCCTTGTCCAACTCCTTTTACAGATGAGGAAACTTAGACAAACAGGGTTAAGTGACGTGCTCAGGGTCAGTAAGTGCCTGAGGCTGGATTTGAAGTCAAAGGATAAAAATCATACCATTTTACAATGCCAAGAATTTTTTTTGACAAGAACTAAAAATGTTCTGGGTCTTCAGCTGCTAAGGCGGAGTGATGCAGAAGCAATTATCTGGTTGCATCTCTTCAGAGGCTGCTTCCCAGGATGATGATGTGTGTAGGGGGAGGTAAGGGGAGGGTGGTCAGTTGCTGGGATGGATGGAAGCAAGATTTGTGGTCTAGGGAGTACTTCCCCACTCAGGGCTTGGGCTTACCTGATTTTTAGTGCCAGCTGGTGGTAGTAGTAGTGGTGAAGAGGGAAAAACCATGGGAATAGAGATATCTAATCCAATCTCTTCATTTTATGATGAGAAAACTGAAGCTCAGAGATATTAAGTAAGGGAATTTGCCCTTGAAGGTCAAACAGTTGGTTAAGGTAAATGCTAAGATTAGTACTCAGGTAGCCTGTCTCTTAATTCAGTCGTTTTTCTACTACATTGTACAGAATTAAATTAAACCTTATCATTGAAGGTTCACTTCACCTCTGCTGAGTGACCACTATTGGTACTTTTGTAGTTGAGATTCTTTGATGAGGTAGAGAATTGGACTAGAAGAACTTGAAGGCATCCATCTGTCTCAAAGAGTCTCTGATTCTATGGTTCCACCATTAGAAATTCATTCCTTTTGTTTAAGGCATTATCCTCTATTAAAATGCAACTCCCTAGAAAGAAGAACATTAGGATAAATGAATTTATGAATTCATCAGATTCACTCCACACATGTACACCAGGGGATAATTCATTGAAATCAGGTCTTCACAGAGAGAAGGAGAGAGGGTCAGTGATCAGGAGAACCCTGGGTACCTGGGAATGGGAAGATGGGAAAAAGTAATAGAGAGTATTATTGTAGTTATAATTATTGTTATTTAAGTCTTTATCACTGAAAGCTTGTGAGTTTTTCATGTTAAACAATTCTTTTGGGCAGAGAAAATAAATAGCTTTCCCATTCTGAGAAGCAGATGAGAAGCTATGGGGAGTAGAAAGAAAGTATTAGGATATGGAGATCAAACTTTGTCCACTTCACAGTTTTACTGGGGACTCACCATGCCCATTTGTTTACTGGGATAACCTAAGTTTCTGCTCTCAGTCTCTGGTACCATATCAGCTGGAATTGGACTAACTGATCTTTCCAGTTCTAAATGCTATGATTGTATAATTCTTAAGTGCTTAAATTATGTGTCAGAATTGAGAGGAAGGGAAAAATTAAAGAGAAAGCTTCCCCCCTGAAAACCCCACAAGCAAATTGAGATTTGAAGCAGCAAAGAGTTGTGGCCTGGTCCCTGACCCCCAAGGTGAGGACTACAGATTTTCCACCCCATCCCCTGAGCTTCTGATTATCCTACATTAGCTGTTCTCAAAGTGTAGTTCAAGGATGCACAGGGGGTCCCTAGTACCCTTTCATGGTTCCAGCAAGGTCAAAACTATTTTCATAATAATGTTTATATGCTATTTGTCCATAAAAGTGATCTTTCCTTTTCCAACTACAAATTTGTGCAAGGTCTAATTCTCTTCATACACTTCAGCTACATACAACAGCATCACAAGAAATTGAACATGGAAGCAGATATGATAAACCAACTGCCTTCTAGTAAGCCAGACATTGACTTATATGATTCTCAAAAAGCAGTGTTTAAAATGCCATTCTTCTTACTATTATTTTTAGTTTTGGAAAATACAATTATTTCTCATTAAAATGTTATTTATGTTAACATGCAATGGTTTATTATTATTTTTAAATGAGTTAATTTTTTTAATTATCAGTTTTCATTTTTAATTCAGTAAATATTGATGGCTATATAGCCTATCTGAACAAAAGCTCTTTGGGTCCTCAATGGTTTGTTGTTGTGTTTTTAATTTTGGAACACCCCTACCTTCCATCTTAGAATCAATACTATGTATTAATTCCAAGGCAGAAGAGTAGTAAAGGCTAGGCAATGGGGGGTTAAGTGATTTTCCCAGGGTCACACAGCTGGGAAGTGTCTGAGGTCAGATTTGAACCCAGGACCTCCCATCTCTAGATCTGGTTCTCAATCTGGCGTAACTGCCCCCCCTCAATAATTTTCAATAGTGTTTAAAGATCCTCTGACCAAAACGTTTGAGAACCCCTGCCCAACACTAACTTTGTAGGCATCTCCTTCACCCCTCCCTTTCTCATTGGTGCTGAGAAGTCTTGTCTTTGCTCTGGCGTGTCTCTCTCTCTCTGACCTGCTTCTTCCATGAATCACATTCACCAGCCAGGTGTTAAGAACAGTTCTTTCCTTCAGTGAAATGAAGCTTACAGAATGCCAGAGCTAAACAGGCTCTCAGTCCTTCTAGATTATTTGTCCCAATCTCTCTGATTTTATAGGTGAGGGCCACACAGAGGCACAACATGATCTGTTTGACCTGTCTGGACAGTCATAGATTATTATAATTATATTCACAAGTATAATTATAAAATACATAATATTTATATATAATTATAAAAATGTATGTGATTATAAAATTATAATTATATTTGTTGTATTGTTACAATATTTTATTATGATTATAATATTTATATATTATATAATACATTCTATTATATAATAATAAATTATAAAATAAAATACATAATATTTATATGTAATTACAAAAATATAATAAACAAATTCTTATACAAATCAGACTATCATATATCAGTTACTTAAAGGACCAGAACTAGAATCCAGCTTTCTCAATTTCCCTTCCAAAGCTTTTTCCGCTACACTATTATTATTGTTGTTGTTCAGCTGTTCAGTCATGCAGTCATATCAGATTCTTTGCAACTCTGTAGACTAATGAAGTTTAGTCCATGAAGTTTTCTTGACCAGGAAAATGTATGGTTTGCCAGTGGATTAAGGCAAGCCGAGATTAAGTGACTTATCCAGGGTCACACAGAGTATTTTAGACCAAATCTGAACTCAGGCTTTAGGCATAGCACTCTATCCACTGAATCCCCCACCTGCTTCTTCTTCCATGACACTATATTGTTTTTATAACTATTGTCCTAAGCCAAACTCTGAATCCAATCTCTCTGGTGCTGATTTGGCCTGTATAAGAGGTACCATCTTTATACAGTCCACTCTTGCCCTGGCCTGCCCATACCTCTGCTTTTCAGGATTCCCCATCTCGCCGGATCAATCATTTCAACAACCATCTGTTGGGCACCTACTACGTGTGAAGCTCTTGTCCTACAAGGACAAAAAGGGAACAGTCTTGGGCGCTTATGAAGCGTACAGGTTCCTGGGGCAGATACAGCATCAACTCAGAGAAATAAGTAGGAGATAACTCAGGGAGGCTCAGGAAAGTCTTTCCAATGTTAGATGGCGCCATTAAACAAAGCCTTGAAGGCAGCTGGAGGTCCTGAGAGGGAAGGTGAGGGAGAAGGGGCTGCCCAAAGGTCAAGAGAGCAAACATTTGTCTAGAGGTGAAATATTGAGTGAGAACTCATCGGAAGCGTCTCCTCTCAGGCATATAAAAAATAGGGAGACAGAACGGGACAGACGGTGGATAGAGAGCTGGCCTCCAAGCCAGGAAGCCCTAGGCTTAAGTCTTAACCTCTGACTCATAATGTGCTTGTGACCCTGTGAGTAACTTCTCCGTGTTGTAGGCAGCTCTGAGACTTATCAGCTGCAGAGTGGGCTCCAATCTGCTTTAAATGAGGAAGAAATAGCTATACTTGGGATTTCCCTACACCAGCAAAATCCCAAGTCCAGTCCCCCTTCTCTCTCCCCATGAAAAATGAAAGGGAATAAAAAGAAACACAAGTATTCCTCTTAGTGTCTTTTAGCTCCTGAAACATGTGGGAATGTGCTTTATCTGTGTGATTTGAAATTAGTTTTCCTCATGGTGTTAAGAATGTTTCCATTTCGTGTATTATTTGAGCATACAAAGGATTATTGCATTGTCAGAGATACTGCTGCAAAAAAAAAAAAAAAGGCTTTGGATTCAAAGTCTGAAGTCCTGCATTTAAATTCTGGTTCTACTACTTAATATCTATGCCTCAGTTTCCCTATCTGTAAAATAAAATGTCCTTTGAGACCTCTTCTACCTCTAAACCTAGATGATAATTATCACCATTTTACAGGTAGAAGCTAGAACTAACACACAGGGAGAAGCTTGCCCAGCCCTTTTGAGACCTGATAGAATAGTGTTTAGATCAACAGCTCTGGTAGTAATACAAAAAGTCCGCCCATCCCAACCCATGGAGCAGCTAGGATTTCATCCAAAATTAAACTCAGGGAAGGATAGTTTGATAAGAGCAAAGCCATCAAGGTTTATTTTGGAAACCTCCTAGTATGTTATTCCAAACCACTGAAGTCAGAGAGATTTATTAAAAAGACCATGAAATATCCCTTTTGGGATGGAGAAATGTAGAGACACAATGCAGGGTCTAACAAAGAGAGTCAGGACGCCATGTAAGCTAACCAGAGGCTATCAGAGTTCAGAGCCATCTGGCACTGGGCAGATCTGTGGAGTTTGACTTTAGTCCCATTTCAGTCTTGCTACCAGGGTTCCCTTTGCCCCTGTTCAATTAGGTTCCCCCTTGCTCCCATTTATCCAGAGTCCTAATGTGCATTCCAGCTGTCTGGGCTCCTCCCCATATGGGCACAACTAGGTCTCTCTTTCCTAGGTAACATTTCTCCTTTCTTTCTCCAATCAGGACAATCCATTTGCATATCCTATTCCTTTGTGACCATATTTTCTGCTTTAATTTAATTTATTTGTTGTTGTTCAATCATTTCAGTCTTGTGCAACTCTTTGTGACTTCATTTGGAGTTGTCTTGGCAAAGATACTGGAGTGTTTTGCCATTTCCTTCTCTGGCTCATTTTTATAGGTGAAGAAACTGAGGCAAACAGAATTAAGCCCAGAATCACAAAGGTAGTGTCTGAGGCTAGATTTGAACCACTAATTTATTTTCAAATCCTAATGTCTCTCCCCCTTGGATTCCTTATTTTATATACTACTTATCTGGCCTTTCTCTGTTTGTAAAAAATAATTTTTGTTTGTAACATTCGAATTCCAAGCTGTTTCCTTCCTTCCCTCCCAACCTTGCACTAGAAAAGACCCTTATCCACTTAACTACTAAGAACACTGTTGCCCAGATCAAAAATTGCTTGCCCAGAAAAGGAAGCGATGATTAGAAAAAAAGCCAAAGTGATTTGACAAAGATCAAATCATACCAAACTATTCCTATGTTTTTTTTAAAAATTGTCTTATATTAAACCCTTACCTTCTCTCTGGAATCAATACTGTGTAATGATTTCAAGGCAGAAGAGCGGTAAGGGCTAGGCAATGGAGGTTAAGTGACTTGCCCAGGGTCACACAACTGGGAAGGGTCTGAACTGTCTGCATCAGGGCCTCCCATCTCTGGGCCTGATTCTCAATCCACTGAGCTACCCAGCTTCTCCCTAGTCATAAGTTTTTTTGAGGGGGGGAGGAACCCTTCCTTTTGTCTGGAGTCAATACTAAGTATTAGTTCTTAGGTGGAATATTGGTAAGGGCTAGGCAATAGGGGTTAAGTGATTTGCCCAGGGTCACACAGCTAGGAAGTGTCTGAGACCTTGAACCCAGGACTTCTCATCTCTAGGTCTGGCTCTCAATCTACTGAGATGCTTATCTGCCCCTATTCATAGGCTTTCAAACCTGGAAAGCTCTGATGCAGACAGTTTGTGGGTGACAGTGCTTGTCTTATTAAATCAGGGTCATCTCTGGCGGGCTATCCAGCTAAACAATTGACTCAGCCCCTAGAAACCAAAAAGCTCTGCCATTCTCCTTTCTTGCTGTAGTTAAATGAACATTCATTGCATCAATCAATCAGTAGCATTTATTAAGTGCCTTCCCTGCGCTAAGCTGGGGAAGCAAATCCAGAGGTGAAAATATTCCTTGAGCTCAAGAACAGAGACTAAATACAAAGTGATAGGGGAGGAGTGTTACCTCCAAGGAGAATTAGGGAAAATCTCTTGAAGGAAGAAGCACCTGAACTGAGCCTTGCAGGGAGCTAGAGATTGTACAAAGCACAGGGGAGGAAGGAGTACATTCCAGACAAGGGGCAGAGCATATGTAAAGACAACATGTGCGAGGGAGAGTAATATGTTATTGGGCTAGAAAAAGAGACTGGAGCTATACTGGGAAGGGCAATAAATGGCAAACAGTGGAGCGAAGATACAAACATGGATTCACTATATGTAACTCTTTGCAAAAAAAAAAAACACAATAATAACATTTATTGAAAATAACTCTTACCCAGATGTCATACTCTTGGCTCCTCCCAACCCTAGATAGCCCAAAACCAGTCCGTAAGAGTGTCCCAAACTCAGAAATTCCCAGAGCATTATTGCTTGTACACAAACCTTCCCATTACCAACTCCCACTAGAATCTGGCAAGCTTCCTCCATTTGCTTTTCCATTTATGGTCTCCTGAAGAGTCAATATCCAGTAAGGAAGGGGAACTCAGGACCCAGGGCAATGATTCCTTCTCCAACCCATTTTCCTCACCCAACACACTATTATGGGCTAGAACCTCTGATCCTGTCCTCCAAATGCTTTTCAGTTTAACTATCCATCTGCTGGATTGTATCATTTGACCCTTAAACAACCCTAAAAGGTAGGTGCTATTATTATTTCCATTTTATAGATGATAAAACTGAGGCAAACAAAGGCTAAATGACGTGTCTGTAGTCATACAGTGAGTGACTGTCTGAGGCAACATTTGAACTTGGGTTTTTCTAATTCCCAAGGCCAAGTTCTGACTCCCTATTTACATTGGAGAGGGGATGTTTTATGCTTTGCAAAAGTTCTACTGCAGTTTCTTGAAGTAGGAGTCTCTTCCTGTTCATTTAAGATGGGATTTATCTTGCTAAAATTTGATTTACATATCCAAGATTTTTCTAAAGCTTCTTTAGAACTATCTAATTTCCTACAACTGTTTGCCCTTTTGTAGTATAACTTTACTAATCAAATTACTTTTTTGCTACAAGATTTTCAGAACGTCTCGTTATGTAAATTAGGTGTGCTCTCTGCATAAAATGGATAGAAGGATATGAAAAATAAATAACTTTTAAAAAAGAAAATTAAAAAATATTTAAATTTTAAAAATAACATTTGATTCACACACAAAGTTTCTGGGATATATCTTATTAAATAATGTGAAGAAGACTCGTCATTTTGGAAGAAACTTCCCCTGCAAAGAAAAGGATAGAGTCAAGATGGTGGCAGCCTGCTTAGAGCTCAGGTCTAACTCAGTCTTAGTATTCTCCAGATTCTGCCGGGATGGAGGGAGAAGGTCCCAGCTTCTAGGACCTTTGATTTGCCCTGACCTAGGTCTAAGAATAGGGAGAAAAGCTGAACCCTGGACCCAGGCTTCTCAATCTGGTCCCCTCAGTGTCAGTAATGGTGGCCCTAGGAGCCAAGCCATAACTAGGGGAGGGAAGATAACAGTCATGGTTATGTATATTCCCCTTCTGAGCCTCTTCCCTCCTCTTCCCCAAACCCCTTCCTATAGGCTGAGACAGACTCAGGTCTGGCTTGCCCTAGAAGAAGCTGGTGCACTGCTCTCCTGGGATGGGTGAGCTTGGGGTCAGAAGACACTAGGAAAATATCAAAGCCTGCCCCTTCCAAGCTCAGATACTCATCTTGAGTCTGGGAAGGGCCAATATCTCCAAATATAAACACTGATGAAAAGAACACTATCAGAGTCAGAAGACCTAGGTTCCTGTTCTAGTTCCTGCCCTAACACTAACTTCAGGCCTCTATTTCCTCCCTTGAAAACCAAGGGATCTGGAGAAGATTGTATCTTAACAATTTCCAGAGGGCAGCTGAGTGGCTCAGTGGATTGAGAGCCAGGCCCACAGACGAGAGGCCCTGGGTTCAAATCTGACCTCAGACACTTCCCAGCTGTGTGACCCTGGGCAAGTCACTTAACTCCCATTGCCTAGCCCTTACCACTCTTCTGCTTTGGAACCAATACCCAGTATTGATTTCAAGATGGAAGGTAAGGGTTTAAAAAAAATTTTTTTTTCAACTCTAAGTCTATCAAATCTAGGTTCCCTTTGATTCCTGCCTAAGCTCATTCTCAATTTCAGGAAGAAGTAAATGATCCTTGAGAGGTAATATGATAGCAGATAGAAATCTAGCATTTGAGTCAGGAGGGCCTAAGTTCAAATCCATTCTCTGATTCTATATGGGCTGTGTAGCCCTGGGCAAGTCATTTAAACTCTCCTGACTTTCAAGTCCTAGCTAAATCCAACCATCTACAAGAAATCTTTTCCCCATCCTTCTTAATTCCATTGCCTTCCCTTTGTTGATTACCTCCAATACTGCATAGACCTTGTTTATATCATATCTCCTTCATTAGACTATGAGATCCCTTGCTTTGTATCCCCAGAATTTAGCACTGCTTGTTGTTGTTGTTATTCAGTTGTGTACTACTTTTTGTGCCCCAATTTTGGGTTTTCTTGGCAAAGATACTGGAGTGGTTTGCCATTTCCTTCAGCTCATTTTACAGATGAGGAAACTGAGGCAAATAGAGCTAAGTGATGAGTCCAGGATCATGCAGCTAGTAAGTGTTTAAGGTCAGATTTGAACTCAGATCTTCCTGATTCTAGGTCTAGCACTATCCACTATGCCACCTAGTTGCCCAGCACTGACGGGCTCATTTATTAAAATGTTTTATTGACTGATTGACTTGTTGCCCCCAGGAAACTCTCTAAAAATTTTTCCTAATGCAGAGAAGGTGCTGAATTGAGCACCTCTTGGTACAGAGACAGCAACAAAATTATAAGTATGGTTCAAAAACACAGAGTAAAATGAGCCTTTCTCAGTGCCTTTGGGTAAGTGATTTTCCTTCTCTGAGAACTGTTTCCTCCTATTTGAAATTATTACAGAAGTGCCAAACACACTGTCTACAATACTCTTGAGTACAGCCAAAATAAATAAAAATGTCATTGGCAAATAGTAAACCAAATAAATAAAAATACAAAAAAATAAATAAATAACATTACTTTTTCAACCTAAGCCCATAATTAACCTGCAGGGAGCCTTATGTGCCAATTAGCAGCCTCTGATTCTATTTGTTTGACACTGCAGAAGTAGATGATCCCTAAGGTCCAAGTTTGCTCTGACCATTCTATCATAATACTTTAAGGTCATGATGGAACTTTGTTTGCTTCAATTCCTTTTTTAATCTCTCCACAAACCTCTTTGCTTGCCATAGGAATAATCAATCACTCACCCTCCTATCCTGTCCACAGTCTCTGTACTCCATTCCCAGGAATCAGGCATCTTGGGCGCCAAATGTAAATCAACAACTGGCATTAATCCCTAGCTGTCAAGAATAATTAGTTAAAATGAAAAGCTACCTGACAGCCCTCCCCATAATGTCTTCACAGCAACCATAGTTGCAACCTTGCAATGTCCTAGGGTCCCCTCCTGTAGGATTCAGTATCCTGGGGTCTCTGTTTCCCCTTCCCTCTTCAGTAACCAAGGGCTTCTTTCACCCTGCTTTCTCCAGGTCCAGAAATTTCTAATTATGTTTCAGAAAGTCCTAGCCCTCATGAAACTTCCAGTCAAATCAGTTACTGGTGTCTTTATGTAAAGAAATAACTTTACTGGACCTCTAGCCAGAAAGCTCTAGGGACCTTTATATGGGTGAAAAAAGTATGTGAAGATGAGGGCAGTGATACAAAGTGCCTGTGGAATTAAGATCTTGGTGCCTGTTTGAAAGAATTAATAAATCAATAAATATTCATTAAGTACCTACTATGTACCAGGCACAAAGCCATTCCTTCCATTAGATCAACTTCCATATTCAGTCAAGAAAGGCTCGGACTGAGAGACTACATACTATGCTATACATTAATTCAGAGTGGCAGCCTCTTGGCGCCCACAGGATCCTTGATGGCTCACATCCCAGCTTCCTTCTCCCCTCTCCCATGATATCATTCTCTGTTCTATGCTGCCAATCACACCCGTGACAAGAGCTTGTTATGATGGAGAGGTAGCCTCCTGGTATTCTGGGAACAGCCACAGGGAGAGGAGAATGTGCCTCTTGTGAGCCCATTCAGTCATGTTAATGATCCTCTCCTCATCCCCAGACACAGTCTTGGGGGATCCATCCCAAATTTCAAGGACTTGGAGTTTTAGGTGTCTCTGAGACTTGGAATCCT
The DNA here is from genome assembly GCF_027887165.1 of Monodelphis domestica. Lineage (NCBI taxonomy): Eukaryota > Metazoa > Chordata > Mammalia > Didelphimorphia > Didelphidae > Monodelphis > Monodelphis domestica. Next base: position 424,542,740 of record NC_077229.1, read on the forward strand.
GGGACCATCCTTGTTGGATTCACTAAGGGTTCTGACATTTACACACTTTAGAGCAGGAAAACACACACACACAGAGGGGCAGTAAGTTTGGTATAGTAGAGTGGATCCCTTCCTGCACACTATAGTTCAACCAAAGTGACTTCTTGATTGCTTCTCCCCACATGACATTCCATCTCCTGTCTAGAGTACACAGAGCCTGTTTGTACATATGAGTTTGCTTGTTGTCTCTCTCATCAGATTGTGAGCTCTTTGAAGGCAGGGATTGTCTTTTGCCTTTCTATCTATAGCTTGTAGCACAATGCCTGGCACTTAAATGTTTATTGTCTGACTCTCTGCCTGAAATACTGTTTGATCCTATACAAGACACTTACTTGTTTGCCTCAGTTTCCTCATCTATAAAATGGGGATAATAAATAGCACCAACTTCTCAGGGTTGCTACGTGGCTCTAATGAAATCATAGCTGTACAGCAGCAACACAGCACCTAGCACACTATAAGTGCTATCTAGATATTAGCTATGATAATAGTTGTTATTTTTTATTATTATTGGGACTTCCAGTTTCTTCCTTAGCTCACTGACCACCCCCTCCACAAGCACTTTCCTACCTCACCCCGTCTCCCAAAAAATTACCTTGTAATTATTTTCAGATTTACTTTGTATCTACTAATGTCCATATATTGCTTTACCTAAGAGACTACAAGCTCCCTGAGGATCCAGACTGTCTTATTTTTGACTTTGTATCCCCTGCCTTTGTATCAGCTTGCACTCAAATAGACTTCATATCTCCTAGAAACAAGGGTTCCTATTAAGGATGTAGATAGAGCTTATCCATTCCTTTTGCATAGTAGATGCATAATAAATATTTGCTCAATAGAATATTAGTTGCGTAAGAGAGGGGCAGTGCAGTGTGGCAAATAGGGAGCTGGCCTTGGAGGCTGAAATTCACCTGCCTCAGACCTGGATTCAGGTCCCACCTTGGACATGTATTAACTGGGTGACACTGGGCTAATCACATCAGTACTCCGGACAGCTCTCTAAGCCTGGAGTTCTTAACCTATTCTTTGGTTTGGCAGACTACAAAGCCTTTGTAGAATAATCGTTTTAAATGATGGAAGGATATACTAAATTTCACACAGAGGTTAGCGAAAATGATGACTTGTTTTTTTCCAAATTCTCAGATTCTCTGAAACCCATCCATGGATCAACTAGCAATGTGTGGACCCCAGGTTAAGCACCCCTCTCTGCCCTAACATAGAAGATGCTGACCAGCATTGTCAGAAGTTTCCTCATCAAAGTCCTTTACCCCAGAGCCATCAAGCATGCCAACTGACCCAAGCATTCCTAAGAGGGGCCTGAACCAGATTAGACTATAATAGGGAGATATTTAACAAAATAAATAGCACTACAGTAAAACACAGATAATATTACATGTTACAACTAAATCAATATGCAATCAAAGGGAACCTTATGTATGAATGAATGACCTCTGCTTCAATATGAGTTTGAAACCACCACTCTACCCCCAATGAAATTGTAAGTCCAGCTTCTAGTTCTACCTCTAAAAATTATATAATCATGAAGAAGTCATTTGATCTCTTCATAATGTTACTACCTTCACTCTGGAATTATCTCTTTAAGATAGACATCTTTATGGCAGCTGGGTGGCTAAGTGGGGTGAGAGCCAGACCTGGAGAAGGGAGGTCCTGGGTTCAAATTTGGCCTCAGACACTTCCTACCTGTGTCATCCTGGGCATCCATTGCCTAGCCCTTACCACTCTTCTGTCTTGGAACCAATACCCAATATTGACTATAAGATGGAAGGTAAGGATGTGTATGTATACAAATATGTATTTATATATGTATTATGTATATGTGTATTGTGTATGTATATATATATTGTTTATACATAGTTGTTTGCATGTTGGCTTCCTCATCAGACTGTGAGCTCCTTCCTAGCAGAAACTGGATTCCCACCTCAATCCCCTTCATACTCCTACCCATCCTCCCCATCCTCCCTGTTTTTGGAAACCCCAGACCTTAGCTCTCTGACCTTCCAGTTGCTTCCACTGCAAAATAGGGGCAATTATAGTACATGCCCTAATTCCCAGATAGTTGTGATGAGAAGTCTTTAAAAGCCTTACATTGCTATGTAAATGTGAGCTGTTATGGTAGCCCTTGCTTCCCAGGACCTGCCTCTCAAGACTTCCAGGAGGAACATGTTTTCCATTTCAGACATTCCTCTGGAAAAGCCCCCGCCATAAACATCCATCTATTGATTATGGGATCATGACTGAAAAATAAAGTTTCTAGCAAGGGAGAGGATACCATGGAGGGTGTCTGGTGATCCCCCTACCTGGTTCGTTTAGGTTGTGAGCTGGGGGAAATAGCAAGAGGTCATCACAACCAGGTTGATTAGTCCAGGCCCCTCCCTAACTAACAACACAAAGCAAAACATAATCAGAATCAAATGACTAATGACAGATTGTCTCTAGAATATATTTAAAGGAGATGGATGGGGATGAACAGGAAAGGTGGCCAGAGAAGGTAGAAGTTGTGCTGGGTTTTGACAAATCTGAGGACAGGGAGGAGTGTTGTGGGCACTATGTGTTGAGTGCCAGGATTCCAATGTTGAGAGAGAAAGGGAGAGATAGAGACAGAGATAGAAATCGAGATAGAGAGATATACAAAGCTTGGGTCAGATGGAAAGATGCATGATCTCTATGATCTCTGTTTATTATGATAAAGAGAAAGGCTTTTGTAGAAAGTAGAGTACGAAGCACTACATCATTTTTAGGGGTGTTACTATCACACAGAATATTGTTTATGAAATGACTTTATCCAAGAACATTTCCAGGGCTCCTCTACAAACGTAAGCAAATTGAGAAAGAGTGACAGCTAATCTATCCTGCATAACTTGGGGAAAAGAAAGTCTGGTTCTTTTAGTCATAATGTTGCCAAGGCTCCTTTGCTCATCAAAATGAGGAAATACCCAAGGTTTGATGATGACCATATTGGGGGAGGAATACGTTCTTATCTGAGTTACAGTGTAGAGAACAGCTCATAGCTGTAAGGCGAGACTAGCCTTGCCAAGAGTCTCAGGAAAACTTACAAGCATGTCTTTTCTGGCTGCTTTTCCTCAGTGAGCCTAATTTGTCCTAAGCTCCTCCAAAAAGGAGAGGGCATACCATGGAGGTATGAAACTGAAGTAGCAAAATGGAAATAAATGTAGCATTTTAAGAAGATAGTCAATAATCCAGTATTTCTAAAGCAGTGAGTTTATGTGGGACAGAAATAAGACTGGAAAAGGAGTTTGGGGGCAGATTGTCTAATACCAAGCTAAGGAGCTTGAACTGCTTTGTTCTATAGGGCAGTGGGGAGCCACTGAAGGTTTTTAAGCATTGAAGTCTCATGAGTATATAGAATGACCTAAGAGAAATGAAACTAAGAATAATAGTGACCATTTCACAGATGAGGGAACTAATTAATTGTCAGAACTACGGGACTTATGCCAGGACACATTATAAGAGACAGACTGGAAACCCTGACTGCTGAATCCTCAAATTAAGCCTATTGACTTATGCCCCTTCTCTCTACTGGCTGTTGTCCCCTACAGAGTCATCCCAATATGCCCCTGGGAGGGAGCCAGCACCCACTCCACTGTCCCTTCAGCCTTCCCGCTGGGCTTCCTTCTCCCTTTTCTTCCTTTTAACAACTCAGTGATGCATGCTGGTTTCTCCATAGGAACACCGAACCCACTGAAAGATCCAGAGTATGTGCCAGTCCATCTATCCCCCACTCCCTAGAGTAGCAGTGAATAGGAAAGATACCTCAAGTTGGTTTCTAGCCCATATAGTGAGTACCCTGTGGTGGAATGATTTATTTAGATTTGCCTTTTAAACTCCTGAACTCTCCAAATGAGTCAAATCCATATCCCTTAATGGAGGAATTACTATTTCAAACTGTCTTCTAATTACCACAGCCTCCAATTTACACAGAAATTTGGGAAAGTGGGGCATTCTGATTAATTGAAGATTATAGTTAAAAAGTTGCTTGACACGGACAGCCAATTTTCAAAGAATAAAAATATATTGATTTCTAAAGCTAAATTCAGTAAAACTATATCTTTATTTGATGGCAATCTGCACCATTACAGAAATTGAAGATACCTTAGTAGCTAACCAGTTCAGTCCACACCCAAAAGGGATATCCATTTTTGGACATCTCTAATTGTTAGGGCAGTTAAGTGGCTCAATGGATAGAGTACCAGATCTGGAGTCAGGAAAACCTGAGTTTGAATCTGGTCTCAAACACTTAATAGCTGTGTGACCCTGGACAAGTCACTTGACCCTGTTGGCCTCAGTTTCCTCATCTGCAAAATGAGCTAGAGAAGGAAATGGCAAACCACTCCAGTATCTTTGTAAAGAAAACCCCCAAAAAAGGGGGTCATGAAGAGTCAGAAACAACTGGAAAATAACTGAACAATTAGAGTTTTTCCTGAAATCAGTCAGTTAAGAGGAATTTTTAAGTGCCTACAATGTGCCAGGCCTTAGGCTAGGAGTTAGAGATACAAAAAAAACCAAAAACAACAAAAAAAATTCCTGCTTTCAATGAGTTCACAGCCTTTGATTCTCAAGACACCAGAGAGAAAGGAGAAGGATTTTTTTCTCCAGGTCACAGAGAATATAAATGGCAGAGCCTATATTAGGACTCCAGGCTCTTACTCTGTTCTCTACATTGCTTCTTATAAAAGTAGAGATCAAAGACAGAAGTGAAGTTATTTGAGCTTTTTGATCAAGGTCCTGGATAAATGGAAATTAGTTATATGAAGTTCTCTCCTGGTTCTCTTTTGACTTCTTTCCGAGTAATTTGCCCCAAGCTCCCTTCATCTAAACTGCTCTGACCTGCCTCAACACTTCGACTCCAGCTATTCATTTCCCTTCATCACCAAACGTTTTCTCAATCCCATCTCCTCCAGGAAATCTCCTCTGACTATTGGAAAAGAGCTGACCATTTCTTTTCTTGCCTCATCCTTCCTAAAATCTGCCTTTCTCTCTCTCTTTGGGCCACCCAAACTTGACAGAAGTCACCTTGCCTGAGCAAGGATAGAAGGTCTTCCAGAGTAACCATTCAATTGCACTTTAAGTAGTCTCTGGCCATCTAAATTCTACAGTAATTGCCTTGCCCCTACCCTTCTAGCTCTATATTTGCTGTCCAGCGCTCTGGGACAACTTTATCTCATGACTGAACAGTTATGGACAATAGTGTCTCCATTTTCTTTTCTCTGACTCTCTTAACTCTCTACAGTCTAACTTCCTACATCATCATTCAATCTAAACTATTTTCTCCAAAGTTACTAACAATTTTTTAATTGCCTTTTCTGCAATGTCAACATCATTGATCACCCTGTCTTCCTTAAAACTCTCTAGTTCTTTTTGTGTGTTACTACTCTCTTCTGGTTGTCCTCTTACCTATCTGACCAATTTTCAGTCTCTTTTGCTGGATCTTCATGCAGTCATGCCCACTAACTCTAGGTATCCCAATTGGACTCTGTCCTGGATCCTCTTCTCTTCTCCCTCTATAGTGTTTCACTTGGTGATCTCATCAGCTCCCCTGGGTTCAATGATCATCTTTAAATTGATGATTGTCAAATCTCCTTATCCACACCTAACCTATCTGCTGATCTCCAGGTTCCATCTCTGACTGCTTATAGAACATCTCAAAGAAAAATGTCCTATAGATTTCTTAAATTCAGCATATCCAAAACTGATCTCTGCATCTTTCCTTAAAATCTTCCCCCTCTTTCAAACTCCCATATTCCTGACAAGAGCACCATCTTCCCAATCACCAAGGCTTACAACTTAATTATCAACCCTCATTCTCTCTCTCTAACTGTCCCCATAAGACCAATATTGCCAAGACCCATCCATTTTATAGCAACTCTCCCCTATGCCTCCTTCTCTCCTCTGAGACTGCCACAGTCCTTTTGCAATCTTTAATCACCTTACACTCGTACTATTGCAGTAGCCTGAAGGTTGGTCTCCCTGATATAAATCTCATCCCACTGCAGTCTATCTGTTGCTCATCTATCAGAGTGATCTTCCTAAAACATGGGTCTCACCATATCACACCCTTTCCCTCTATTCAATCAACTAGAGTAGTATAAACTCCTCTATTTGGCTTTTGAAGCTTTCCATAACCTGGCCCCTTCCTACATTTCCAGGCATATACTTCAGTCCCCTCCACTGCAGTCTTTACTATTCTTCACCCATAATACTCCAACTTCCAACCCCAAGAGTTTTCATTAACTATCCCCCATGCTTGGAATGCTCTTACTCTTTATCTACTCCTCCTAAGTTTCTGTGGATTCCTTTGAGCCTCAGCTGAAGTCCTACCTTCTGCAAGAAGCCTGTCCCTAACCTCCTTGTTTCTATTGTCTTCACTCTGTATATTAGCTTTAACTTGCCCTGTATAGATCTTGTTTGTCCATAGCGATTTGCAAATTATCTTCCCCATTAGACTGTAAACTCCTTAAGAGCAGGGATTGTTTTTTGCCTTTCTTTCTATCCTTTTGTGCTTAGCATGGTACCTGGCATATAGTAAGAGATGCTTATTGAACTTCCTAGCTGTGTGACCCTGGCCAAGACTTAATCCCCGTTGCCCAGTCCTTATCACTCTTCTGCCTTGGAACCAATACACAGTACTGACTTTAAGATGGTAAGAGAAAAGAAACAAACAAACAAACAAACAAATGCTTGTTGGTTGATTTTTTTTCCAGGATTCTTCTTTCATTTATTGCTATATATTGTCTCCTTTCTTCTTGCATTCCCTCTCTATAGCCCTTCTTCTTTTTCTTCCCTTTTTCTCTTTCTTCTTTCTTCTCTTTTCCCCTGTCTCTCTCCTTTTTTTCCTTTATTCATTCTTCCTTTACTCCCTTCTTTCTTCTCCATTTCCCTTTTTATCTTTCCCCTTCCTTCTTTTCTTCCTTCCAAATGTATTTCTTAAGTGACTTTTATATTCAGAGTCCTGGGCTACGTACTGGGGGGATAAAAAAAGCCTTCCCCAACCAAAAAAAGAAAAAAGATAGGTATGGCATAGACCCTGCTTTCAAAAATATAGAGTTAAATATATATATGCATATATATGTAATTTTTGAAGCATATAGGTAAATACATATAAAAGACATGTTACCCATATAATTGAGATAAGGGAAAGTGATACCACTATGCTAAAAATGCAAAAGAAAGATACCACAAAAAAGTGTTGACATATTTAAGGAGGAAAAAAATCATTTTCATGAGTAGAATGGACTTGCAGAGGCTTCAAGGAGGAGGCAGCCTCTGAACTGAGTCTTGAATATAAGGAAAGATTTAAACAGTTTGGGACTAAGAAGGAAAACATACTAGAAATGGGGGCGGGGGGTGTGGACAAAAGCCCAGAGGTAAGAAAGGGTAGATCACAAATAGGGAGCAGAGAGTTGTCCAATTTGAAAGAAATTTAAACATATGAGATGAGTCTGGGGAAGTAAGTAGAAGCCAGAATGTTTAGGAATGTGTTGGTTGCCAGGATCAAGAGTTTATACTTTATTCTCTAGGCACTGAAGATTTTATTTTAATGGAAGAGTAACATGATCAGAGCAATTTAATAGCAAGTTTACTTGGGAAATGGTGGCATGGGTACAATATTAACATGTCATTAATTTCACAGCCTCATGCAATGTTTAATCAGTTGTCAGCATGTCCCTTGTGTACAACAACCTGATTGCCCCTGAACCTAGAGAATAACTTTCTAAGCTTTGGGATCAAGCCTCTTTGGTTCACTTGACTCTGTTTAGGGCACCTTGCTGAGAGAAACGTAATCAATTTCAAGGGAGAAGAAAGAGGGGCAGGGGAGATCCTTGGCCAACCTTGGCAGTGGGCACAGGAGCAAAGCAAGAAAAGTGAGGTGGTTGAATTGGCCCATGTAGAGGAGCCCTGCGCAAATGCTCTGGGCTACAGAGGATTATTTGTTCTAGAAAAAGAAATGACTTTTGGGAAGGATTTTCAAACCAACTTACCCCTTATTTTGGACCCCTGTTCAGTTGGGGAAAGGCCCAAAATGGCCAAACTGAGCACCACCAACTGAAATGTAGCCCTAGTTCATATCAAATCCTAGTGCCAACATTGGCTGGTTTAAAAATTGACAGCAAAAAACCCATAATCTTAATCTGGGGCAGGAAAACATGTGGAAGAGGGCCCCATTGGTCATAATACCAAAAAAAGTCTATAAAAGTACAGACTGCTGTGGCCTACTCACTTGAGATCATTATCAAGGGAGTCTTCTGTCAGCTTGCCCTTTCTCCCTCTTTTTATCATTTTCCATTCCTGTCTTCTTTTCTTCCTCACCTAAACCTCGACCCCTCTGAGTACTTAGTTGGGCCAGAGGCACTCAGGCTCAATCTCCTACAGTATTCTATTTCCCCACCCACTCACCCATGCCTGTAATACACTCCTTTATCTCCCTCTTAGAAACTCCTGCTTCCTTCATGTCCCAGTTCCTGTACCATCTCTTGCAGGGGACACTTTTCTCAATCTCTCACTCATTAATGCTTTCTCAAATAATCTTGTGTATTCTTCATCTCCTCAAATAATCTTATGTGTTCTTATTTGTTTATGTGGTATATTTCTTTTCCCCTACTCCTCCCCAGTAGATTCTAAACTTCTTGAAGGTGTGGGCTATCTTTCCATGGGCCTGGAGCTGTGCTTTCAATGGTGCAAAGACATTCCTGATGAAGAAACTCCCTGTTCATGGAGGTGGACAGCTGCTGCACAATAAGACCTTAAATGATTTAGGCAGGATCATACAGCCTGTGTGTATGTCAGAGGCAGAACTTGAACTCAGATCTTCCTGACTAGACTAGATCCTGAATAGGAGGCACTCAATAAAACAATTTGAATTGGATTGGTCTAAGGAGAAGAAGAGGGTCAGTGGATAGAGCACTGGGTTTGGAATCAGGAAGACTCATCTTCCTAAATTCCAATCCAACCTTAGACATGTCCTAGCTGTGTAATCCTGGACAAGTAAGCTGTGACCCTGGGCAAGTCATCCTTTTGACCTCAGTTTCCCCATCTGCCAAATAAGCTGGAGAAGGAAATGGCAAACCACTAGTAGCTTTGCCAAGAAAATCCTAAATGGGATCATGAAGAGTCAGACACAACTGAAACAATTCAGTTTCAGAAACAAAAGGAAAGGAAGACCTAACACTAACTTGGTGAGGGGCTGGAGGGTAAGGGTGAGAAGGAAGCATTCTAGCACCACCTGGCTTTGCCATCCTAAGGATGGATGGACTCTCTTTTGTTTTGTTCCCTTGGTTTCAGCAAGACTGCTCTGTATCTGAGAGAAGAAACCAGATTTAAAGACTATCATCTTCCTGTCAGGGAGTACAGAATAATGATATGAACAGCTTACTCATTTTTCTGGGGAAATCACTATGATTTCCATAGTACTGTGCTGCCTGAACAGTTCATCCTGCTGGAGAAAACCAACACATCAGGACTCTCACCCCAGGCCATGGGTCTTCCAGGTGGCATGTGCTTCAGGGCTATCAAGTCCATTGTACATGTACTCAAGCCCTGATTACACAGAATCCAACTCAACCTTCAAACAGTTGGGAAATCTTGGCTGATATAAAATCATGTATGGTTAGAGCTAAGAGGGATTTTTAAAAGAGATCAACTGAAGTCCCTTCATTTTTGCAGGATGAATTGATTGTTTGGAATAGAGCGAAAGAGAGCTTTCATTTTACAGAAAGGAGCACTTCAAGTTTTCTTTAAGTTGTGAGTTTTCTAGGACAATGAAAGTCAGACTCTATTTTAGGAAAGTAGAAGGCTTAACTTTTCATCTGTGCTTAATCCATAAAGCACATACCCCAGAAAGCAAGGCCCAACCACATTTGGAGAAGCATTATTAAGCCCCACCATCATCCACAACAAAACAACAGTCACCATCATCATCGTCGTCGTCGTCATCGTTGTCGTCATGATCATCATCATCATCATGTAATCAGAAAGTTAGAATGGAAGGAATGTATCTATTTAGAGGTCATCTAGGTGGCACAATGGAGAGAGGTCTGGACCTGGAGTCATAAAGACCAGAATTCAAATCCAGCCTCAGACATTTATGAGCTCTATGATCTTGGGCAAGTTGCTTAACCCTATCTGCCTCAGTTTCCTTATCTGTCAAATGACCTGGAGAAGGAAATGATTAACCTCTCCAGTATCTTTGCCAAGAAAACCCCAAATAGGTTCACAAAAATTTGGGCAGGACTGAAAAATGAACAAGTCCAACTCAAACTTTAAAACAGTAGTATAGTGTTTTAAGGTTTACAAAGGACTCTCCTCATAATGGCCTTGGGAGTTAGGCTGTACAAACATGATTATCATCATTTAAAGGGAAGGAAACTGAGACTAAGAGAAATAAGCAAATTGCTTCTGATACTACAACTAATAAGTTGGAAAGCCAGAACTTGAACTCAAGCCCTCTGACTCAGTGACCATTGGTGTTTAAACTTTGTGAGAATCTAGTGCCCCTGAATGAAAGATTCTCTTCTTAGACCAAGTTGCATGTACCTCTACCATGGGATCCATCTTATGACAAGAGCTATCCTCATTTTACCAAAGGAGAGGTTTAGTGTCTTGACCAGGATCATATAGCTACTAAGCCTCTGAGGCTGAATATGAACTCAGGTCTTCCTAATTTCAGACCCAGGGTTCTGTGCACTATGGTGCCATCTAGAAACCAGTTCACAGATATCTCTGTCTTTAGGTATGAAGGGAGTAAACCACAGTGTGCTTGATTTGTAGACAGAGGATTAAGTTCAAATCATGGCCCTCCTACTCACCTGAATAATTTTGGGCAAGTCACTTAATTTCTTTGGGTCCCAATTTCCCCATCTATAAAAAGAAGGGGTTGAATTAAAGGACCACTAAGATGCCTCACAGCTCTAAATCTATGACCCTATATCTGATGAAAGTATTGTTTTAGGAAGATCATATGGGCAGTGGTTTGCAAGAAGGATTAGGGAGAGGTCTGAGACTTCAGGAAAGAAGGAAATAAAGAAAAGGAAGGAGGATGAGAGAGAGAGGAAGAGTGAGAGAAAGAAGGAGAGGGGGAAAGACAGAGACCGAGAGGTTGCCTGAAGGTAGGAAAACCAGGTAGGGAGAAGTCAATAAAAGATACTGGGCACTTACTAGTAATAGGGTTGTGTACATTGGAAAGAGAACTGAATTTTCAGAGGACCTGTGTTCAAATCCTAATTCTGCTATTCACTATCTGTGTGACCCCACTATTTCTATAAACAGAAGCAAATCATTTAACCTCTTTGGGCCTCAGCTTCCTCATGTGTAAAATGAAATGCTTGGACTAGATGGTCTCCAAGATCCTTTCTTTCTCTAAGTTCATGTATTATTTAGAGAACAGTCTTTGTTTTGCCCTAGCCTGCTGTGTGACCTTGGAGAAAGAATATCACTTTTCTGTAAAATAAGAGGCTAGAACTGTGCTCAGAGCTATTGGGGGGGGGGAGATACCAAAAAAACAGTATGTCACAGTTCTTGCCTTTAGGTGTAGAATAAGGTTTGCACAAGGAGAGATGGGAAGTCAATATACAACCAGATAACCTAGCGTTATATTATATGGTAGATCCTATAAGCTTAGAAGGTTTTCAAAGAATGAAGCAACTAATGCAGTCTATAATTAATTGGGAATGCTTTAGAGAAGATTGTTGTTGTTCAATCATGTCTGACTGTCCATGACCCCATTTGGGGTTTTCTTGGCAGAGGTACTGGAAAGGTTTGCCATTTCCTTCTCCAGCTCATTTCTACAGGTGAGGAACGGAGCAAACAGGGTTAAATGACTTGTCCAGGGTCACACAAGCTCAGAAGTGTCGGAAGCCAGATTTGAACTCATGAGATGAGTCTTCCTGGTTCCAAGCCCAGTGCTCTAGCCACTATACCACCTAACTGCCCTGCACCAAGAAGAAAAAGCAGATTAAGAGCCTCAGAGCAAAGCCATTTCCCTCCAGAACAAGACTGATCTTTAAGAAGCCATTTACATCAAAGACACATGTTGTTGCCATCCAATGTCACTTGTAGAAGGGGGAAATACATTCATTGTGTGGCTCTTGGAGGATAACCGGTGTTAGCTCCTCTATACGGAGCCTGTTGCCCATAATTATAGCTTGAGAAATCAGTCTCAATAATAGTCCTTTTTAGAAGTGTGTCTTGTTTACATGAATTATATGTGAAGACCTGCTTGATTAGAGTAATTTTACACAGAGCCCCAGATGGCAGCACTGGGTGCTAGCATCAGGGACCGAAGAGAGGCAGAGGGAGTAAGTGGCAGCCCCCCTCTTCAGTCTGCCCAGAGCACTAGGAGTCAGTGCTCACCCCCAGGGAAAGGGAGAGAGCCCTGAGTAGTAGGACACCAAGAGTTAAGAGACGGGACTCCTAGTCCCAGTTCTGCCCTCATCAGCTGTGTGACCTTGGACAAAGTGTATCCCTTCTCTGTAACCTGAGAAGACGGGACTAAATAACTGGACTGCTCCAGGGTCAGAGGCTAAGAGGCTAAATAAGGACTAATCGTATTATTACATCTACCAAGGGAACAAGTCAGGGAAGTTAATCACCACGGAGGCCATTTCTCTTGGGCCTTGACCCACACTCAGATACAAGCGTGGTTTCTTTTGCCTCCTTAATCCATTTGGAAGTCCAGGTCCTGCCGTGGAAATGTTGCTTGGAACAAACTAACCAAAAAGTCTGAGCAACACAACTTGGTCCAGAGTGGCCAGTTTTGTTCTGGACTATTTAGACAGCCCTGAATTATCTGCTGCCTCCACTTAGCTTTAGCACTCCCCAGCCCACCTCTCACTTACTTCCCTCCTGGGAAAATGAAGCATTACCCAGCTCTCATCTCTTCGGGAACTTCAAAGCACTGAAAGAGACAGTCCTTGAATTCTACATACGTGTTATGGAATTGTATAAGGGTCTCTCCAGGGATTCTGTCACTCTATGAGGAGCTCCAAGTCCAAAGCAGGAGAGTAATTTGTCCAAACCCAGCAGCACTGGCAGACTTAGACCTAGAACTTGGAAAATCTGTGGGATCCAATGCCTGTCAAAACCTTAGAACAGAATAAATGATCTTCATCTCTATCATCAATGGGATGGTTGGCCTCCAGCTAAACTTTGGACCTTCTAAGCCTCTCATTTAATGCCAGAAAATATTTCTTCATCCAAGAAGGTTTGGATTCCACATTAGCTCTAGTATCCCTTCCAGCTCTCAATTGTATCCAAAGGTATTGATTCCAAATGAAGAGAGAAACTTCCCTTTGGATTCTTGACCCATCAGAGACAGGCAACATCTCTTCCTGAATGTTGGGGCCAGTCAATCCCAGTCTGTGGGCTGGGGAGCCTCTTGGGGAGAAGGCACAGGATGAGGGGCCACACAGTGATGGCAAGAGGTCTCTAAATTCATATGCTCAGGAAGTACTGTGATTTTTATTTCAAATGCCACCCAGGAATATGCAGCAAGATTGGTAAGGATCTTCAGTCGGGTAAAAGTCTGCAAACACTTTCTGCAATAAAAAGAGTTTATCATACTTAAAATGTTCAGGTACTTCAGTTGTCATTCCTTTTGGGGAGAAGTCATTCTTAGTAGCCAGCTCACAAAGGCTAGCAGCTTAATAGCATTCTCTACAGCCAGTGTCATCCTTCTTTCTGAGCTACACCTGGCAATAATGGCACCACCCCATTCCAGGCCACTCACTTCAGGTACCCAATATTCTTTTTTCTTAATACCCCTACCTTCAGTCTTAGAATTAATACTAAACATTAGTTCCATGGCAGAAGAGTGGTAAGGGCAAGGCAATAGGGGTTGGAATGATTTGTTCAGGGTCACTGAGGCAAGATTTGAACCCAGGACCTCCCATCTCCAGACCTGGACATGAGCCACCTAGCTGCCTCAAGATGTCCAGTATTCTTGATTTCATTGGCTTCTCCTTCTAAGGGGTCTGAAACCAACCATTCACACTTGAATATGAATCATTTGCCATGTTCCCTGTGCCAGGGAAGATTCCCATCTTAACCTTTTCTCCAATTATAAACCAAAAGGAATTTCTCTCATAGATTCTCATAGTTCATGATAGATTTATTTAGAAGGGCCCATAGTTTAACCTCTTTCACTTTATAAGTGAGGAAACTGAAGTTCAAGGCAGTTAAATAGAAAGTTTGTCTAGGGTCAGACATGTAGAAAATGGAAGAGGTAGGACTTGAACTCAGGTCTTCTATAGCTTAAGGTATTTTCCCCCAATCATTTAACAGGCTATTTAATCACTGGCTCATGTTTCTCATGATGATCATACCTGAAAACCTCAGAGTATAGTGGAAAGAGCCTTGGATTTGGGAATAGAGCTCATCTCTGCCATTTGCTACAAGAAGTCACTTATTTTTCCTGGGGCTCAGTTTCCTCATTTGCAAAATGAGGAGGTCAAATTAGATGGTCCCCTAAGGCCCTTCCAGCTGTAATTCTATAATCCTATGATATACTCAGGGAGATAGTATGGTACCAACTCTGGAGGCAAAGGACCAGGGTTTGTATCCCACTTCTGATACAACCTTACTTTGTCTCCCTGGGCCTCAGTTTCCTTCTCTGTAAAATGAGGAGATAGGCCTACTGACCTCTAAAACCTTCTCAAGAATTGTCATTGTTTAGTCACTTTTCAGTCACATCCAATTCTCTAACCCCTTTGGGGGTTTTCTTGACAAAGATACTGGAGTGGTTTGTCATTTCCTTCTCCAGCTCATTTTACAGATGAGGACACTGAGGCAAAAAGGGTTAAATGACTTGTCTGGGGTCACACAGTTAATAAATGTCTGAGACCAGATTTGAATTCAGGTCCTCCTGACTCCAGGCTTAGGGCTCTATCCATTGCACTCCCTCGATGCCCCCTCTCGATCTATGATCCTATTGTACCCACAGAGTTCCGAGATCCTGGAGTGATAGGGAGGCTCTGTGCACATGGAAAGCATTCATGGGCTCTGCATGATTCTGGCAAACCACTGACTCCATTCTTCCCCTGGTCAGGCCAGGACCCATTAGAAGCTTTGCCCTCCTCCTCTGCTAGACTCGGGCACCAGCTTTCACCGTCCCATTTCCCTTTCATCATTACTTGTTCTCATCATGTGACCATTAGCACATATTAGCATGGACTCTGCCCTCACCTTGGGAAGACATGAGTCTTCCTGCAGGTGCTTTCCATCCTCGGGTCCACATCTGGGTCCTGCTGCCCTTGCGTCCTCCATTGTATGATGTGTTTGGGACCAATATATGCCCCTGAGAGTAACTGCAGGGTGTTTTGTTATTGTTATCATCCTCCACAGCTGCAGGAGGAATTCTTTTCAAGAACAAAGCCACTGTCAACCCTTTCCAGCACAAATACTGGTTAGGAACTCACAATCTGATAGATGCTGGGAAAGATACAAGAATGAGTAAGACTGGGGGCAGCTGGGTGGCTCAGTGGATTGAGAGCCAGGTCCAATGATAGGACATCCAAATTTGGCCTCAGACACTTCCCAGCTGTGTGACCCTGGAAAAATCCCTCAACCCCCATTGCCTAGCCCTTATTGCTCTTAATCTTTGGAACTAATACACAATATTGATTTTAAGACAGAAGCTAAGGTTTATTTTTTTAATGAGTAAGACCTTGTCTTCATCTCATAGAGCTTATAGGCAACTAGATTGACAAAGTAGATAAAACAATCTAATTGAAGTTAGGAAGACCTGTGTTCTAATCTTGCCTCAGATCCTTATTAGCTGTGTGACCCTAGTCAAGTCCCTAAGTGTCTTTGTCTGTAAAGTAGGGATAATGACAGCACCTATGTTGCGGGATTATAGTAAGGATCAAATGCAAATTAAACCTTTAAGTGCTGTGTAAATGTCAGCTACACTGTATATTCAAGTAAAAATTTGGCAGCTAGGTGATAGCATGCTAAACTTGAAGTCAGGAAAACCTGGGCCCCAAGGTAGCCTCATACACTTACTAGCTGTGGGACACTAGGCAAGTCACTTCACCTTGGTTTCTTCAGTTTTAAAATGGGGGGGGGGTAGTAATAATAGCACCTATCTCACAGAATTGTTGTTTTAAAGATCAAGTGAGATCATTGAAAAGCTATTATCACTATTCTTGTAGGAATAATAAAACACATACACCAGTAAATATATTAGGAGCATTGGGGAGGGTTTGGGGTTCAGAGATTTTCAAATTTATTTGGTAGACAAGGACAGCTATAAAAGGTTTTGGAGAATATCGTTATGTGGTACCATGGACAGGATGCCATCACTGGAGTCAGGAAAATTCGTCTTCTAGAGTTCAAGTCCATTTTCAGACTGTTTACTAACTGTATGACCCTGGACAGGTCACTCAATCCTGTTTACCTCAGTTTCCTTGTCTGCCAAATGAGCTAGAGAAGGAAATGGCCAACCACTCCAGTGTAGCTTTGCCAAGAAAACCCCAAATGGAGGCACAATGAGTTGGACATAGCTAAGCAGCAAGATGTGATTAGACTTATTCATTAGAGAGGTTAATCTGACAGTAGAGCCAGTAGGACTTTGTGGCCACTTAATGGGACAGATTGGACTAGGGGAGAGGGAAAAGTTAAAGATGGTGCCTGGGATAACTGTTGTTAACAGACATATGGAAGTAATGAAGAAGACCAGGTTGGGGGGGAGAAAGGCAATGAGATTAGCTTTGGGCATTTTGAATTTGAAGCAGCAATGGGATATCCCAATGGAGATATCTGATGGACAATTGGAAGTGGAAGTCTGAATTCTAGGGACAGAAGTGGAGATTTGGAAGTGGAAGATATGGAATCCATAGAAATAATAAAGTGGGAGTAAATGAAATTACCAAAGGAACAGAGAAAGAAGAGAAGGCAAGGTCAAATCCTTAGATGGCTGAAAAATCAAAAGGCAACTAACCAAGGAGACAAGAGACCAAGGTAGAGATCTAAGATAAAATCTGGGAGGGAATCGTGTATTAAAAGCCAAGAATAGAATATCCAGAAGGAAAGGGTAGTCAGGACTCTCTGAAGCTCCAGGAAAGCTCAAGAAAGATGCTGATTTAAAAGAGGTTCTTTAGTTTTCTTCCAAGGAAAATAAAGTGGCAATGTTTTCTGACGCAACTACAGTTCAGATTGATTAAATAGCTACATTTCTACTGTGGAAAGCTTTGTTCTCATTTTCTGTTTAGCTCCCCCAGTAGCTCAGGGGGGAGGACTGAGAACCAAGGAAGGAATCTGTGAGTAAGAGGAGCTGGCAGGATACAGAAAGGAGTCAGGCTTTCAAGTCCAGACTTTTCAAAAGTAAGAACCATTTGGTAGTAAAATTCTGTGGTTGAGACTAAGAATCAGTGGTAGAGAAATGTTGGCCTATTGGTTTCAAAGAGTTAATTTACTACTAAAAAAAGCAAGCAATTTAGCACAACAGAATGGATTATCCCATTTATGACTCTCAGCTCCACTGGATGCAATTCCACACTCCCTTTAGGTAGGAGAAAAGAGATGAATTCTCAAGGGGTAGGCACTCTCTGTCCATAGTCTGATAGATGCCTAATTGTGAGATTTGGATGGAAAAATGAACTATAAAGCTGTTAAGTCTTTTTAATTTTGGAAGAAAAAATCCTCAATTAATGATGGGTTTGGGTTTAGGATTATTGATACCTTGTCATTTTTTCTCTTATGTATTGATAATGCAAATGTATCCCAGTTATAAGCATCTTTTTCCTCCTTCCTAATTAAAAAGAACATTTCTGAATTCACCTGAACACAGGAGAAAGAGAAGACAGATACCTGGAGAAAGGTTTCCAGTAGACTGCTTTATTCAGCACCCTTATTAATTATTCACAAAATAGGATAGATTATATGTTTATCAGTAAATCAGCAAATATTTCTTAAGTATCTATTATGTACCAACAGTACACAATCTAATAGGATGGGTAGCAGGTAGACTAGCTGAGAAAATTGGGTTCCAAAGAGATCTTGACAATGTGGACCAATGGACTAAAAGCTGGGATGCAATAGGAATGACTAAAATTCTGGACCTGATTTTGGAAAAGCAAAATTGTGTAAGTACAGGATAGGAGAAAAATGATTAGAGAACAACTAAATGTGAAAAAGACTTAGAGATTTTACTAGTCTCCAGATTCAATGTGATAACATTGGTGTGTCAGCTAAAAGAGAAAATGCCATCTTGGGCTGGGTTAATAGAATTATAAAGTCCAAAGAAAGGGAGATAATTTCAGAAAAATGTATGTTGAAAATTGTTATTGTATGTAGTTGGGAAAATAAAATACTTCCAAAAAAAGACATTAACTTGCTCATCATTTCTTACAGCACATAGGAGTCTTTTATATCACCATCTTAACCAAACATTCTTTCAATCATCATTTATTAAATACTGTAAAGATTAAAATTTAGGGGAGACTGAGGCAGGTAGAAATTAGTTTCTCTCTGTAAGGAGTATTATATTTTTAGAGGTTTATTAAAAGTTAAGGATTAAAGAAAATACAGGATAAGAAAAACGTGCCTAGGCCAGAGAGGCCTAGACAAGATAATCTCACATCATGGAAGAGCTGTGTCTGCCCCAAAACGGAAGTCCAAAAGACACCACAAAAGCCTTTGCAATCAGGTTAAATCCCTTCTCGATCTCGGCCCACCTGAGAATTCAGTAAGATTACAAAGCACTCTGGGGAAGTGGAGCAAAGGATTGTGGGGATTGAAGTCCAGAGTTCGAATCTATTTTTACAATACCTACAGTGTACCAGGTTCTGGACTAGACTATAGAAGTACAAAGATAAAAAAAAACAATTCCTGCCCATAGGAAGCTAAATTCTATCAAGAGAAGCCACATGTGCATAAAGAATATGCAAAATAAAAATACCAACAGGTAGAAAGATCTAGAAAGAATAAATAAATGCTCAACAGTGTAAATTCAGAAACCTGCTATACTTCTACAATAGTAGCATTTTATATCTACCCTTCCCCCCATTAAATATTTCTTTAAACAGCTATATCCAAAGACTATGCTTTCCCCCCCATATACCATGCTTCTTTAGGATGCCTACCATTGTTCTGCCTCTAAAGGGACATTTGGATGCTGCCCCCTTTCTCCATCTTCTCAAACATTGATTGTGTGTGGCTGTAAAAGAGGACTTTCCCCAATTCAATCAATGACCAAGCTTAATAAAAATCTCTTTCTTGAAAGTTTTCTTCCTTCTAAAAAAGCAAGAGGAAGGTGGAGAGAGAGGACAAGATTTTCCTGGCCAGTCACAACTTTTTCAACCTGGGGAGTTTATGAAAACTCTGTGACAAACTGATTTCACTGTATTTACTTTTTTATAGCCCACATTTATTTAAGCAACATAAATAAGAATGTGTAGGGAGTGACTAACAGAGGAATAAAAGGGAAGGCTGGGCAAATCATGTTCTTATGTCAGCTTCCCTCTTGTATATCTTCATGGAAATGAGTTTAATTCTGCACCCTTTGAGTCAGAAGTAAGAAAGCATGGTGGTTTATTGTTCTATTTTCTTTGTTTTGGTCTTTCCTCCTGCTGCCTTTATTGACACAGTTAAAAATTCTGCCCTGAGAGGCGTTAGAGCCAGAAGGGTTCTTAAAGGCTATATGGGGCAGCATTCCCATTTTACAGTTTGGAAAATTGAGCCCCAGGAAAAGAGAGTGGCTTGCACAGAATTCCACCCAGGGCAGAGTCACCATGCAAACACTGAACTTGCTGTTCTTTCCACTTCTCCCTGAAAAAAGAATTAATACACAGCAAAAAAAAAAAAAAACTGTTTTGCTCAATGTTGTGTAGCAAAATCCCTGCAGAAGAAAAGAATAAGCTGAATTCTCAGCTACTGATAGATTTAAGAACTCTTCCAGCCCTGAGTGTAAAATATTCAGTAGCTCTTCTTCTGAAACATAGTCAGAGAGGGAGAGAGAGAAACAGGTAGAGGACCAGATAATACTGTGTGTACCATCTCTTAGCTCCAACATGTTTTTACAGATCACGTCAAGTTTAAAGGAAACCTTGAGGGGAGGGGTGTTAGATCTCAAATGGGCAACTTGAAGTTATACATCTAAGGAACTAAAGGATCATAGGCACATAGAATTAGAGCAGGTAGGGAACTTACAAGTTATCTATTCCAATTCCTTAATTTTATAGGAACTGAGGAAACTGAAATTCAGAGTTGGGAAAAGAAGGAAGGATGGAAGGAAGGAAGGAAGGAAGGAAGGAAGGAAGGAAGGAAGGAAGGAAGGAAGGAAGGAAGGAAGGAAGGAAGGAAGGAAGGAAGGAAGGAAGGAAGGAAGGAAGGAAGGAAGGAAGGAAAAATCACACAAGCCTATGTATCCCAAAGAGATTTCTCCCAAAGTATTCTGAATTCTGTTAGTAAGAGGCTACTTCTTCCATCAAAAATAATAAAGTTTTAACCATAGTTTTCCTGTGGATTCATTTTGTGTAACCAACCCTATCTTTCCTAAGGGAGATTTTGCTAACTTATTTCCCAGGTTTATTTTACAACTCCCTCCCACTTTTGTTCCTCGATGACTAAAAGACACCATGAATTTACCTGAATTTTTACAAATAAGAGAGGCCTAGAAATCTTAATGAATGGGATCTTCAGAAGAGAAACCAAATCCAACCTTCCAGGCTCCCTACTCAGACCCAGACCTCCTCTGCCAGGAGTGATGTCAAGACAGGAGACTGGATGAAAAGGCACAATAATAGGAAAGAGCTTCCCAGTCCCCTTGCCCCCTTCTCCTCACTTCATTTTCAGGCACTATGGCTCTTTGGGTCATTTGCTGAGGTAAGCGGCTTTGTGGTCCTCTCAGAACAGTGCCCATACCCAGTCTACTTGGAGCTTGCCTCTGCCTGTCCTCTCATGCCCTACATTCAGACAATGCCCAACTTGTATCCCCTATTTATGCTTGATGGTAGAGCCAGGCCCCTGGCGCCACCAGCTCGGGAGCAGTGCTGGCCTATGAGGCCCCCTGTTCAGGTTGGGGGGTGGGAAAAGCCTACTCTTTTCCCCCAAAGCATCTGAATGCATTGGGTCCTTAAGCAAGATGCTCCTCTGATCGTGAAGCTGAAATACCCATTATGCTACAAACTCAGGCAGATGGGTTGCTAGAGGGTGATCTCTGCACCCCTGCCTATAGCCATCTGTAAGCCTTCTTAACAGTTTTCAGTGTCTTCCCCTGAGCCAGCATTTTAAAGATTTATTTAATCTGAAAAAATTCAAAAGAAAGGGTCAGATTTGCTCTCCAACATTAATTGGTGTATTTGTGTTTCTATGGTTCTTCATAATCCCATTGGGGTTTTCTTGGCAAAGATTTTTAATAATCTTCTTTCTGCCTGATAATAACTAACATTCCTATAGAAACTCTATAAAATAGTTTCTAGAGAAATATTAGCTCTCATTATTTTATTATGTTACTTTATACATGATATAGTATATATTATATAACATTACATTTAATTGTATTTTACATTTATATTTATTACAATTAAATTGTTATACTGTAAGATCTAGCATTTATATAACTGATATCCATTTGCATAGGTTATATATAGTAGCTGATTATATTATGAGACCATATATAGAAACTACAATTGGCTCTCCTCCTCATTATTTTATTATTATGCAGAAGGAAGATTCTTCTGGCAGACATATAAAGGCTGGATTGAAGGAACTGGAGAGTAGAGAGATGGAAAGACTGTTTAGGAGATAATTATTTTGATACAGGTGGGTGGTGGCAGTGGGAATGGAGTGGAGAGGATGGCTATGAGCACTATTGCAGAGGCAGAATAGGTGAGCCTCATTATCTGACCCCATAGGAGAGGTGAGAGAGTGAAGAATCCAAAGTAACCTTGAGTTTCAAACCGTAGAGACCAGGTAACTGTTTGGCGGGTTCCAGTTACAGAGATAGAAAAGTAAGGTAAATGGGATTTTTAGCAAGTAGAATTCATTAGAGGAAGGAGGAAGAGTGGGCATTTCCATTAGGGAAGGAATAGTATGAGCAAAGGCATGGAGACAAGAAAGGTCAGGACTTTCTCTTTGAGGAACAACTACTGTGGCAGTTTGGCTTTGGAGGAATATATAAGAGAGTAGTGGGAGACACCTAAAAAGGTGGCATTTGCTCATGGAGCTTCTACCTCTCTGCATTTACCCTTCTTCCTCTTTCAGTGACTTCCCTATAGGATCCCTGGGTTGCCCCCTAGCTACTCAGTGACCCACCCCCCACCTCCCCTAGGGAATAGCCCATGCTATGGCTTGCCCATGTTAGATGCTTAATGAATATTTGCACACAGAAGATATTTGATAAACATTTGTCAGTTTTAACTGGACCTTTCCCAGCCTCCCATTGAATACTGTGTGTGTCCCATGCACCCTTCAGGGCACTGTTAAGTAACTGATTCTCATGGTATAGTAGACAAGGCTTTGGATTTGGGATTTGACAATATGGGACCGAATCCTGACTTTGCTACTTCCTAGATTCATGAAAGGGTGGAAGCCTTTCTTCTGTCTGAGCCTCTGTTTTCTCCCTTATACAATGGAATGGGCCTGGATGGTCTCTGATTTTAGCTCTAAATTCTATGAAACCAATAATCTAGTTCATAAAAGCATTGGTGGTCAATGATGGGTTAATGTGTTATCCTTTTTTTTTTTAGTATCTATTTAACCAGGGGTCTCCATCTAATAGGGATATTTTTTCAAGCCAGAATGTCCTGGAACAGCCTTTTTTTATGTCTCTTCTCCACCTTTGTGCCCAACTAATTCAGTGTTCCATTACCTGGTTCCCTACTAAGTTGGCCCATTCTACCACTGACTACAAGTCCAATACTCTATGTATGTCCAATACTCTACTATGCCACCTTGCCAATTCTGGTTGATAGCTCTCCAATGTTCTCCCTGGTGGCTGTTTCTATTCTTCTTCATAACTTTTTTGTTTTTTATAACCCTGACTTTCTGTCTTAGTAATAACTCAAAAACAGAAGGGCAAGGGCTAACTAAACAAATGATTAAGTGACCTGCCCAGGGACACACAGCTAGGAAGCATCTGAGACCAGATTTGAACCCAGGTCCTCATGACTTTAGACCTGGTCCTCTATCCACTGTGCTACCTTCTCTTCTAAAATTTCTTTAAAATCATTTAGGGAAACAGACTCCTGCCATCAACTCTTCGAATACCTTTGAATTCTCTAATTTAAATTTTATATATATGAACTTTGCCAAGAGACCACAAGCCCTACGTTAAAATTAAAATTTTCTGTTTGAGAAGAGTTAAAAGCACGTGCTTTGTGATGATTTTCCCTACATGGGGAGACTTTATCACTTCTCCCCAGATTCTGTCAAACACTTCTGTGATCCACGTACCAGGCCAAGAGCTTGTATTTGGCTCTACCCTGCACTGTGACAGATTACAGATCTGAGCTAAGAACGGTCCATGAAATGCATCCAACTTCCTGTCAATGTAGCCAGGCAAAGACAAGAAGGTCAAGTTCCTCCTGCCTCGCTCTCAGGTCTCCTCTTGGAGACCTTAGGAAGCTTGGGGAGCTTGGGAAGGAGTCTCTGCCTCGGGAGGGCTTCCTCCTCTGTTGCGATGATGTTTTTGTCCTTTTCTCTTCTAGGGTTATCTTTCAGAAGGACTGGTCACAAAATGGTATCGCTCTCCACGCCTGCTTCTTTCTCCCAATAACTACACCAAAGCCATTGACATGTGGGCAGCTGGCTGCATCTTGGCTGAAATGCTCACTGGGAAGATGCTGTTTCCTGGTAGGTCCTTGCCTTTCCTTTGCTCCCTTCCATGTTGCAAAATAGGATAATTTGAATGGAAATGGGGGCTTATCCCTCCTTCATTCTGGCTCTCCAGAACACAGTCAGATTGGCTGAGATAAGTCCATAATAATTAATAATACCCGCTCGTATCATGCTTTAAGGTTTACAAAACACCTAACACCATCAGCTCTTTTTTTTTCCAGATGAGGAAACTGAGGTTTGGAAAGGCGATCCATGATCATATGTCTCCTAAGGGTCAGAGCTGGGGTTCAAGCTCAGATCTGCTTCCTTCAAAACAATGTTCTTTCTAAATCACAGGCCTGGGTTCATAGTTGGTGCTTAAGAAATAGATGCATGTTATTATGTATGTATATGTAATATTATAGATATATATGATATTTGTGTACATTTATATATGTATTTATATAGACATGTGTATATATGTGTGTTTCCATGTGATGTGTGGGTTATATGGCATATCCTATGTGTTATGTTTATACATGTAACATAGTATGTGTATACATGTTTATATACATATAAATAGTATGATATATCCCATATATTCTAGTTTTTATATATTATATATACTCACAAAGAGGAGATATATGTGTGGTATATATACTATATCCTACAGATATTATATGGACTATATACCACATATAAAAATAACATGGCTTATAGGGGGTATATGCAACACAGTGACTGCCATGTGAAGTTCGACGGAAACATTGTTTCTCAATGGCAGGGAAGAGAGATGATGGGATGGGAAGTCTTCATGCAAGAGGAAAAATTTGAGCTGGATACTAAGGATGGATGTGAATTCATCTGGCAAAGAGGGAGAAAAAAGGCATTTCAGTTCTAGAAAATGGTGAGAGAAAAGAAACAAAGATGAGAAAGCTCAATGTATCTTTGGGAGAAGAAAGCATTCTAGTCTGCCTGATATATAAAGGGCACAGAGGAAAGCATAGATAAGGTGGTGCTGGTTTGTGGAAACCCTTGAATGCCAGGCAAAAGAGATTGAACTTTTTATTAACAGGGAGTCAAAGAAGATTTTTTTAAGCATAAAATCTATGTGACCAGATCTGTGCATAAGAAAGAAAAGTCTAGAAGCAGAAGAGAGGCTTGATAAGAGAAAGAAATGGGGAGAATAGAGGTAAGCATGCCACTTGGGATGCCAATATAATAGACCAGAGAACTGGTAGCAAATACTTGTCTTTCTGTGGTAAAAGTAGAACTTAAAGAGTGAGTAAAGATGCCAAGAAGACTGGTTGACAGCCTAGTGATTCAGGTTGCTGGGAATATGCACATGTATCTGCCCTATGGACTGTCTTGTCTTTGAAAATGGCGAAAGGGAAATTATAGTGTGTCTGTGGCCCTACCACCTGGGAATTACCCTTGGCAGAAAGGATTATAGTCATAAACTATCCAAAGTTTCAAATGCTACATCCCTAAGAGTACCCATTTCTCTACCACAGTGGGACTAAAAGTAGATGTAACATATTCCTTCAGGAGTATACACTCAGAGAATTCCCATTTATTTTTAATTTCCATTTAATTTATTTTTTATTCAATTTTTACTAATTTATTTTTTACATAAATAAATAAATAAATGTGATGGAAATGTGAAATACAGAAGTTTCTTCTGCTGCTATACATACAGCATGTGAATATTACAAGCCAATGTATATATTTTGGAGGAGAAGGCTAAACAGCGGCACTCACCAAAATGCTGCTAAACATAGGGAGATTCTCTTTTAAAAAGTTAAAAATTAAATATCAAAAATGTCTTCTTAATATTGCTTTCATCATTGAAGACTGGAAAACAAATAAAAAATGTGACTGACTTTACAGGGTAAGTTAAACAATACTTCTATAAAGTCAAACCATCATTTTTCAGTATTTGCATACTTAATAGCATTCTTTTAGCTAAAATGTGTTCAACTTCTTGTAAGAAAATATCAATGCAAAATATTCTGGCAGTTCTCCATCAACATCCAAAAAAAAAAACCTAGGATGAACACACTATAAGTAGATGGATACTTATGGAAAAACAATCAATATCTCCATTCTTGACTTTTCCATTCTGCCCCAATAAATGTCAACTCAAGCATCAACTTTGTGGATTTTTTTTGGCTGATCTGAGTTTTTCCAGGTCTTATATGCTATATTCGTAGAACAAAGAGGGTCATAATAAAACCTTTTACACAATAAATTTTAAGTAGACATCTGAAAATAAATTTACTCCTTGTAAACACTCAAAAAATGCAAGAATTTTTTGTTGTTTTTATAGTCAATGTTACAAGACACATTCTACATATTAAATATGTATTTAATAATCAATCATGAGATATTTCTTTTCATTAAATTAAACATTAACTAAATTTAATTTTCCTAAAATTAACAAATAAATTGTATTTAAAATGCAAATATAAAAATAAGACACAAAAACCAGTTTGGATAAGGACATTAGAGTGTACCTGAGCACATTCAGCACATCCTATATATGCACCTAAGATTAAGACCCCATTGGTCACTAAACCCTGACACTGAGCAATTGCCTATCATATTGCAAAGAATTCTAGGTCAAAAATAGCTGCCTTTACATTGAGTGGAGGTAAGAAGGTTCCTGTAGACAGTGACAAAAAGGCAGTAAAGTACTGTTCCTCTTACTACCATAGAATATGTCCAGCCCGAGTAAGAATTACATATTTATTTTTCAGTAGATATCTATTAAGTGCCAGGTGCTGGAAGTTTGAATAAGACACTCCCCCTGCCCTCATGGAACTTAGATTCTTGTTAATATATCACATTGTTGATGATTGTGACACAGAGAGGCAGAAGGGAAGGTGAGATGTTTGCCATTGTGTATTTTGGATATTTGGAAATTCAGCTCTATAGAAGCTGACACAGTCAGTGTGATATAAAAGAAAAAATGTTGGATCTGGAATCAGGAAAACCTTGGGGTCAAATTCTGCCTCTGATATTTCTGAGCTGTATGACTAAGAATAAGTGATTTAACCTCTCTGAGACTCAGTGTCCTTATCTGTAAGATGGGGCTAGGGATAGAAACTAGACTGATGGTTAAGGAAATCCTCTCTACCAATGTAGTTTGGCGTGTTTCCTGCTGCTTATTGTCTTAGAGAGCTGACAATAGACTACTGAGAGATTAAGTGGCTTGCCTAGGGTCACACAATTTTTATCTGTGTGTGTGTCACAGGTGGGTCATAAACCCAAATATTTCTGGTTTCCAGGTCAGTTCTCTATCTGTCACATGGCATTGCCTCTGAGGCAGAGTAACGACTTTGCCCACCTAATGGAATCCAAAGAGATAATATACATTTAGCACTTTATAAACCTCAAAGTACCTTTTTAAAAACCCTTACCTTCTGTCTTAGTATAATTTCATTTTATTTAAGTAAACAATTCTCCAAATACATTATTTTTTCTTTTTTTTTATTTTTCTCTTTCATTCTTTGGTCCTTCCTTCCTTTCTTTCCTTTTTTTAAAAATAAGCCCTTACCTTCTGTTTTTATATAAATTTTAACAGAGGAGTGGCAAGGGTAGGAAATCAGAGTTAAGTGACTTGCCAAGGAACACACAGCTAGGAAGAGTCTGAGGCCAGATTTGAACCTAGGACTTCTCAACTCCACATCTGGCACTATATCTACTGAGCTACCTGGCCACCCTCTCAAAATACCTTTTGATTATTATTTTTCCTTTCTGCTTATAATTCTGATACCTGATACAGCTGAATACAATTGCCTGTTAAAATGTACCTCAGCCCATTAGTTACTCTTTTCTAGAGACATATAATAGATTTAGAGGTAAGGGCCCATGAGATGATATGGAACACTATCACTACCTACCATCTTGGCCAAGATTACTAAAAAGACCATAATATCTCTTTACTATATCTATATATAGTACCTGTGTGTTCCTGGGCAAGTCATTTAACTCTGATTCCTAGCCCTTGCCACTCCTCTGCCTTAAAATTTATACCAAAACAGAAGGTAACGGTTTATTTTTTTTAAAAGGAAGGAAGGAAGGAAGGAAGGAAGGAAGGAAGGAAGGAAGGAAGGAAGGAAGGAAGGAAGGAAGGAAGGAAGGAAGGAAGGAAGGAAGGAAGGAAGGAAGGAAGGAAGGAAGAAAGAAAGAAAGAAAGAAAGAAAGAAAGAAAGAAAGAAAGAAAGAAAGAAAGAAAGAAAGAAAGAAAGAAAGAAAGAAAGAAAGAAAGAAAGAAAGAAAGAAAGAAAGAAAGAAAGAAAGAAAGAGAAAGAAAGGAGGGAAGGAGGGAGGAAGAAAAGAAGGAAGGAAGGAGGGAAGGAAGGAAGGAAGGAAGGAAGGAAGGAAGGAAGGAAGGAAGGAAGGAAGGAAGGAAGGAAGGAAGGAAGGAAGGAAGGAAGGAAGGAAGGAAGGAAGGAAGGAAGGAAGGAAGGAAGGAAGGAAGGAAGGAAGGAAGGAAGGAAGGAAGGAAGGAAGGAGAGAAAAATATTTAGTTGAAGAGACATATGCATAGAAAGATTAATAATACTATGAGGGAGATAGCATAGTAAGGTGGAAAGAGATCAGTTTGAATCCTACCTCTGATGCTCATTACCTGTGGTGACCCTGGGCAAATGATTTAACCTCTCTCTGGGCCATGATTACCTCATATCTAAAGTGATAAATCTGAATTATGCTTAAGATGCTTAAGTTTCCTTCTAGTTCTATCCAATTCTATGATCCTAGCTGGCATGTCTTAGGTGCTATAAGAAGTACACAAGTCAGTGTATTAGAATTGAGAAGAAGGAGAGCTCAGTAGGGGCAGGAAAACCTTCATGGAGAAGGTCAGATTTTAAATGGAACTTAGAGGACTGGTTGAACTTAGACCCACAGAAAGAAAAGGAACAATATTCTGGGCCAAGAAAAAGCCTGGAAAGGGAATTCGCAAAGATGTGTGAATGGGGGTGGTCAAGGGTTATTCTCATAGGAGAGAGTAGGGGTTGGAAGGAGTTATCTCTGGTCAGTTGTCCTTCAAGACCTCAACTGTGACCACTTAAACAGATCCAGAATCAGCTACCCAGGGCCTCCCAGAATGGAATTCACTTTAGGGAGGCTGACCAACTCACCATGGGAAATGGCCCCACTTGGTGCCAGAGTGGAAGCCCTCAGGGATGGCAGAGATAAGTTTGTTTGCACAACATCTAATCCATCTCTAGGTTATCCAACATCAGGGCATTCCAGAGCTGCTCTCTGGACTGATGAAACCCAGTATGGCCAGCAAGGAAGGTCAAAGGATGCCTTATCTTAATGTTTGGGAAACAGAGCCTGTTTGTGAGTAGACTGTGAAAGCTCTGTGAGGAGGGGGGGGACATTGGCTCAAGGGGAACCCACTTCTCACTTTCCTACCTGATGGAAAATGAAGTTTACGTTTGTTTAGAAGAGAAGGTAAGGCCTGACAGAGTATATTAAGGGCCTTGGCAAAGAGGGGAGTGGGACACTTCAGAGTTGGATTGGGACTATCACCCTCAACAAGAAAGTACATTTAATACTTGTCAAAGCATGCACAGATACATTTTCATCCTGTAAAATAGTTAAGTCAAGGATTCTTATCCCCTGTCAACAGTTGAGGAAATCAACGTTCAAAGTTAAGCGACTTGTGCGAGGCCACACAGCGTGCATTTTAGACTTCATAAGATGTTCTGACTTGAGTGGTTTTTGTGCACATTGAAGCATGAGTTCTAAATGGAGTGAAGACATTCATTCAGAGTTAAATGAAGCATAGACTGCATAAAGGATTCTAAGTGTAACTAGATTCAAGAAATGTTTCCTATTTGTTATTGAACTTGTGGTGATCAAGTAGGAAGCACTGCCATGTTTTCCACTGAAACCTGAATAAAATTGCCACTCTCACAATCAGTTTCCCATTCATCTCATAAACTTGTTCCTGTTTCCTAAACAAGCTCAAGAAGGACAGAAACCTCCCCCTGGAGCAGAAAGGTGAAAGCTTGCTTGAGCTTGATTTTCACTATGAATATAGATTGTGAAGGGGCAGGTAGGTGGCTTACTGGCTATGTAACCCTGGGCACATTTGCCTCAATTTCCTCATCTGTAAGATAGGCTGGAAAAAGAAATGGTAAACCACTCCAGTATCTTTGCCAAGAAAATTCCAAATGGGGCCATCAAAATGACTGAACAACAACAGAGTTTTTAAAATATTTATACTATTTTTAAGTTTTTTTCAAGTATTTTAAATATTTAGATTTTACTCTTGTAAAGTAACTTGAGGCAAAAAATTTAATTTCAGTGACTTTCCAATTTTTGTAACTTTGGAATAAAGACATAATTTTTTTTTATCTCAGAGTTAACTGAGACTACAATGAGATGTTGGAACTAGAAAAGGATCCTCTAAGAAACAAAACCAAGCATCATAAAATCTCAGAGTTAGAGGGATTGTAGAGCCCACCTAAAACAGTTCCTATTGAAAGCTTTTTATTTCCAGATAAAGCAGTTGAGACTCACAGAGGTTTAGGGCCAGAGCTGATAGTGAAGCCAACTAACTCTCAGGCAAAGTCTCTTTCTACCTGAGCAACAGATTCAGATAGTCCTTGATTTTCTGGAACTCACCCCAAAGGGAAGTGAGTCAGAAAATATCGGTGCTTTTATCCTGGGAGGTCTAATGGGGGAGCCAAAAGGACTTAGAATGAGGGTCCCTAAGTCTACATAAGACCCCTATAGCTTTGGTCTTTGATACTTCCTTCTGGTAGCATTGGTTCTTCTTCCCAGGTTCTCTGGGGTATCGCTAACAGAGACCTTTGAGTGCCCTGGGTTAGGTTCCTACCCCCTAAGGGACTCTCTCCCCAATCCTCTGATTCTTACCATTACTGTGTAACTTATCTCCTATATCAAGAGACATCATGTGGGCAAAAGGGGGCATTGCTAGAAGGAGGTACAGATGGAGAAGGAGTCACTCAACTGTCTTTTTAAAAAGGTACTGAATTCTTCTAGCTTTTGATCTAGACTTGCTTAGAAGAACTGCCCTTATAATAAGCTACTCAATAATTTTCAAGGTGACACATTATCCAATAGATCCAATAGAGTACAATATAAGACTTTGCACGGTCAGGCACTAGATGAGGTTGGTATAAATCTGTGTTGGCGAGCCTAGGCTTCTCCCCTCCTCCCCCTCTCCACATGAACCTGTGGACATTTCTCCCATCACCATCCCCTTTGCCCAGCAGCCCAATGGGAGTGCTTCCTCACTCCCCTCTCTGGGGCAAGGTGATGGGCTCACATGCAGTGTGAGGGTTGCCATTTGGGTACTTGGTCTCTAAAAGGTTTGCCATCTCTGGGATAGACTATAGCAGTTCAATGAAGGAAGGGAGGTTGAGGGGGCTGGATTAAGCCACAAAGGCCTCATAGAGGGGGTGTCTTTAACTAGAGGGAAGTAAAGAGACTTCCAGGCAGGAACAAAGAACAGAATAAGAGAAAGTGGGAAATTTGGAACAGGAAGAGGACTAGCTGAACCAATACCTGCATTTTCCAAGCTTGGGATAAGATAAGATGAGATGAGTTAAGATAAGACAAGATAAGGTGGGGTGAGGGCTAGTGCCCCCTTTGGGTTTGCTTTTTTTATGGTTCTGACCCCCTGTCTTACAAAATTGTCCTCCTTTGTCAACAAGTCTCTCTCCCAGGAAACAGTGAAGTATTCATTCAAAGACAATATTGATGTCACTCCAAACACTTGGCTAATAAATATTTTTAAATGATATTCATTCAGTTGGCTGAAGTGCATCTTAATAGTTCAATGGAGTCTTTCCTGATTTTTTGTACTCTATAGAAGAGTTTCTCAGATAAAAGTCACCTAATTGGAGCATGAAATGTCAGGCTCACGTTTGGTCTTATAGCTAGCACCTTCTCCATCTTGGCACTAAGAAAACAGAAAGACATATCAAGTAAACTCTTGGAAAGTCAAGCTGAGACTTTTGTCTTTGGCAGAGTCAAAGTTGGGCCCATAACTTCAAATAATCAGATAAAAGATTTTTAGTTAGAAGGGGCCTTCGGAGGCCATTTCGTTAGAATCTCACTTTACACCCAGGCCTCGGAGCTTTTTGGAAGATCACAAAGGTATAAGTGGGAAAATCTAGATTTATTTTTTTAAACCCTTACCTTCTAGCTTAGAATCAATACTGCATATTGGTTCT
Source organism: Monodelphis domestica (assembly GCF_027887165.1). NCBI lineage: Eukaryota > Metazoa > Chordata > Mammalia > Didelphimorphia > Didelphidae > Monodelphis > Monodelphis domestica. The sequence continues at coordinate 424,574,785 of NC_077229.1, forward strand.
AAAGCAGAGGAGTGGTAAGGGCTAGGCAATGGGGGTTAAGTGACTTGCCCAGAGTCACACAGCTGGGAAGTGTCTGAGGTCAGATTTGAACCCAGGACCTCTCATCTCTAGGCCTGGCTCTCAATCCACGGAGCTACCTAGAGGAAAGCCTAGATTTAAGTCCAGTGTTCTCTGACTCCAATCTCATTTTCTTTTCACTATGCCAAGAATAAAGTGATGCTTAAAGAAACTTTGTAGAGCTAAGCTGGTTCCCCTCCTTTATTTGAAAAGCTACAGAGACTCAGAGAAGAAACATGATTTGTCCAAGGTGGGGGCAGAGTCAGAATTAGAACCCAAGACTCCTGACTCCCAGGCCCATGGTTCTCCATTGTACTAACCCACCATTACCAGAGATTCCAAAACTGCCTTTTTGGCCCCAGGGCTTCTTTGATAGATGTAAGTCCTCTGATGTTTCCTTCCTCAGGGTGTCACGAGTTGGAACAGATGCAGCTAATCCTGGACACGATTCCTGTAATCCGGGAGGAAGATAAAGATGAGCTGCTCAGAGTGATGCCCTCCTTCATCAACAGCACCTGGGAAGTGAAGAAGCCACTGAGAAAGCTGCTCCCAGAAGTCAACAGCGAAGGTAGCGGAGCTTTCTGAGAAGCTTCCATGTCTCTGAGAGGTCTGGATAACTGGTTTTTCCCAAATGGTCCATGGAGGCAAGCTGTCCCATCACAGTGGAATGGGCAGTTTTCACACCCAAGCCCCTTCTCTTGCTAGGTCAGCCCAGCGCAACTATTTACAATTTTAAAAACAGACTTAGTGGCCTGGCTCAGAGGTCGGCCCCTTGTGTGGGAGCCACTGACTGGCCCCAGTGCTATTTGGTGGTCACTTTCCTTTCTCCCACCCCTCCCTCCATCTCTCCTTTTCTCACTCTTCACCTTCCAAACTTTCTCATTCTCTTGGCAGCCTCCTCTCCCAAGTGTCTTCCTTCTTCTGCTCTGTTTATACGGAGGGCTTAAGAGGCTTTTGTCTGGCTTCACTTCAGGCTTTCAGAGGTAGAAAGGTGGTTGCCCAGCTCTGCTTCCCTTATAAGTTCACACAGTTACAGACTCTGATGCTAAGCCTATCCATTATAGGAGGTCACAGAAGCCTCTCCAAAAGACTTGAGACGCAAGGGCAAGCAGAATCTGGGCACAAGCTAGAAGATACGACTTCTGGTCCCAACTATGACACCCTTACACCTCTGGGCAGGTCCATTCTGTACCTCCCATTGCCCCTCTGTAAAAGAGAATAAATAAAACAGGTCCTGCCATCAAAAGGACACTGAAGATCCAATAGGAGCGAGGAAAGCGTTTCTTTAAAATCCAGTAGCATGTGCTTAGGTTGTAGGTGTTAAAGTAGGAGAGAAGGAGCCAATGCCAATGAGAATAGTTCTCAGGCTCCGTTAATTCTACCTTTAACAGTCAGTCAACAAGCATTTACTTAGCATTTATGTTCCAGTCACTCTTCTTGGTGCTGGAAGTACAAAGAAAGGCAAAACACACAATCTCTGCCATCAAAGAGCTCGAATTCCTTTTTTTTTTAACCCTTACCTTCCATCTTGGAGTTACTGTGTGTTGGCTCCAAGGCAGAAGGGTGGTAGGGGCTAGGCAATGGGGGTCAAGTGACTTGCCCAGGGTCACACAGCTGGGAAGTGTCTGAGATCAGATTTGAACCTAGGACCTCCCATCTCTAGGGCTAGCTCTCAATTGACTGAGCCACCCAGATGCCCCCTAGGAGCTCGCATTCTAATAGGAGAAACAACATGAAAATTACTATGAACATATAGAATAGATTGAAGGTAAGAGCACCAGACCTAGAGTCAGGAAGGCCTGAATTCAAATCTGGCCTGAGACACTTATTAGCTGTGTGACATTTGGCAAGTCACTTAACCCTGTTTGCCTCAGTTTCCTCATCCATAAAATGAGATGGAGAAGGAAAAGGCAAACCATTCTGATATCTTTGCCAAGAAAACCCTAAATTAGATCATGGAGAGTCCTTCATGACTGAAATAAGTGTGAACAACAACAACAAAATCAGTAAGTTTACTTAAATGGTTACTTAACTCATAGCACATTCAAAGCAATAAATTAGAAGGAAGGTGTGAGGGTATGGTAGAGGCAGGACATGACAAATGGAGCCAGAAGCAAGAACTGATATTCTAATGGTGAATAAGGAGAAAGAGAGAAAAAGAGAAAGGAGAAAGAATAACTGTAAGTGGGAATTCAAAAATACATAATTGTGCAAGATTAAACAGCCTTAATATTAAACACCTCAATAACTCCTGGGACATCACTGCATGTCAACTCAGTACAGTACCTGGCTTGGGTTGTGTGGATATTAATGGATGATAATTTATCTTAATTATGAGCTTATATATTGAAGAAAAGGTAGCATTATGTCCATGCCCCATTGTAAAAACTAGAGAAGTAGTTACAGATTTAGGGGAGTTTTTAATCCAAAATAATTCTATTTGTTTTCTTCTGAAAATAAATTTTAGTTTTTAAAATAAAATGAAGATACAGTTTTATCAATGCTCTTTTTCATCTAAGGTCACTTTCTAAATGATCACACATATATGTATGCACACATACACACACACACACACACACACAAGAAAAGGCATTTTGGTTAAATTCAGTTAAGCAGAATGAATCAGTGCATTGAGCATGTATGCTTTATTCTGGTGGTTGGTTCATTTTTACCTTGGTCTTGCCTTTGTGCCTATGTGCCTGTGTGTATACTCACATTTACCAGTTCATAGAAGCCTTCCCAAGTGAAACAATTGTTTAGGAATGTTTTAATTGGCACTTCACTTAGCTGGAAAATTCCCTGGAGTAATCAGGGAGGTTTGATATGGTTAGAATTTATTTTTCCCAGAGAATCATTTTTGACAACAATCCCTTCAACTCCACTCTCCAAGGTAGACTTTCAAGGAGTTCAGGCCCTAGCTGTGCCCTCCCACTACTTTCAGTACCATGGCCAGGGCTGCTCCCAATGGAAGTCAATAGACTTGGCTTTGAGACCCAGCTCTGCTATACATCAACAGTGTGACCTTAAGTGGATCATTTCTTTGACACTAATCTGTAAACCAAGGTGACCTTTAAGGTCTATTCCAGATTGCACATTCTAAGATTTCCCCCCGCCTCTGGTCTTTTGGGGCAGATGCTAGAACTGGAAAAAAAAAATCTTTGTTCATCATCCAGCTCTGGAACTCATTGGTGGGTCCTAAATATTTTTCTACCTCATATTTCCCATTCTTCAAACCAAATATATATGAGCCCCAGCTAATGAGGATGTCAGGTAAAGACTTATCTTCCATGGTGCCATAGCTCTGTATTATATTACCCTCTAAAGAAACAGAGGGCACCTGAATGGCATAGTGGGTAGAGCATGGGGCCTGAAGTCAGGAATTAACAGAATTAGCAATGCATGCTTCATTTGCCACTTATGGGCCATCACTTCCTTACTTTGCCATGTATTCTCTAAAGTTACACTTGGTCATTGACCAGAATTTCATGAACTTTCAAGGTTATATAGAAGCCTTACCATTCAAGTCTGGCCTCAGACATTTACTAGCTGTGTGACCTTGGACAAGTCACTTACCTCTGCCTCTATTTCCTCAATTGTAAAATGGAAATAGTAGAACCACCTCCTATGCTTGTTGTAGACATCAAATAAAATATTTGTAAAGTGCTCAACACATAGTAGGTACTTAGTAAGTCCTTCCTTCCTTCTTATTTTCAGTGACTGAAATGAGGTTGGGGAAGACTTCCCAGAAAAGGTAATAAATAATACCTTGTAGGATGGGCAAGACTTGCTGACAAAGGCAGGAGCAAGAGAGTCAGGAGCAAGCATTCCAGGTAAAGAGAATAGACTGAGCCAAAGCCCAGAGGTAGAAATACAAGCAGCATGCTCAGGAAATAAATAACAAGTGAGCCAGTCTGCCATATCAGGTGGTTCATGTAAGAAAGGAATAGAAAATAAAGCTTTAAAAGTAGTTACGCACATGTACAACCTGTATCGTATTACCTGCCTTCTTGGGGAGGGGTGAAGGAGGGGACTGAGGGAAGGAGAGAAGATGGATTGCAGAATGTCATAAAATGATTATTTAAAATTGTACTAAAAATTAATAGATGTAAAAAGATGATTAAATAAATAAAAGTAGTTAGGGAGACTGTGGGTGGCCTTTGAATGCTGTGTGGAGGGGAATGAACTTGCTAGAGGAAGATTAACAAAATAATCAAAAACCCCTGAGGTCTGAAGCCCCCTACCCAACTCCATTTTGCATTACAAATGACATCATAATAGTGACCAGACACTGTTAGACCTAGTATAAAGAACACTAGACTTAGAGTCAGAAAGCCTGGGTTTGAATCCCAGTCCTGACATCACTAGTGGTGAGACCTTAGTCCAGTCACTTAACTCTCTGAGCCTTCGGCTCCTAATCTGCAAAGAAGAGGTAATAATGATTGGAAGACATTTTGCAAACATTAAGGCACAAGTGAAAGGTGAATTATTGTTTTTATTATTAGAAGAGGTCCTACGTGCCTGGTTGCCACCTGTTGTTAATCCTTCTTAGCTGGCAGATGCTTATTAAAGTGAACGGGGCTCACACCTCCCCCTGGCAGAAATAGCCGTGCTGCCTCTCGGGAAAATCCCCTGCCTGCCAGGCTTTGGAAAATGACCCCAATCTGCTTCAATGCCTTGGGATAAAGGGGCATTAAGAAAATTAAACTGGAGCATGTCCACCGTGGTGAGGGGGTCTGGAAACCATGGCAAATGAGGGCTAACGGAAGGAACCGGGGATGTTTACTGTGAAGAGCTGGGGGAAGGGCAGAACGTGAGCCTGGAAAGGTCTGAAGGCTTGTCCCCTGCGTTTCCCAAGGGCAAAACTGGGAGCCTCGCAGGGGGGAAATTCAAGGGAGAACGTTGGGGGCTCTAGAGAAGAAAGGATTTGACATTTAGAGCTGTCCAACAGACGCCCCTTGAGTTCACTGTTGAGGCTGGCTAGCCGGCTGTCACTGAAGGAAGCAGAGAGAATGTTCCAGCTTTGGATAGGAGAGAAGCTGGAGATCCTCTCGGGGACTTTCCAGTTCTGGGCTTCTGTTGCTGTGGCTGCTAATAATAGTCCTTTACATTCATATTACACTTTTGACTTTGGAAAGGAACTGTGTGTTTTTCAAATGTAAGGATAAAATGAGATAGATTTTTTTTTTACTGCCACATTTTAGTTTAGGGAATTCTAATAAGGAAATGCCTTCTATCAAGGAATAATTGCACCTTCTTCATAATCTTTTATTTGAAAATGCTTATCTTTTATTTTAGAATCAATAATAATTGATTAATTAAATAAGTATTAAATTAAATAAGTAAAAAATAAGTACTAGTTCCAAGGCTGAAGAACAATAAGGGCTAGGCAACTGGAGTTAAGTGACTTGACCAGAGTCATGTAGCTAATAAGTGACTGAGGACAGATTTGAACCTAGGCCATTGCCTGCCTCAATTCACTGAGCCATCTAGCTGTTCCCTTCTTTTTTTTAAATTCAAAGATATTTTCTTTTTAGTTACATGTAATAAGAACTTCATATGTTTTCAAAAATTCTAAGATCCAAACCATCTCCCTTCCTTCCTTCCCTCCCCCAGCTTAAAGATGGTAAACAATTTGATCTTACCCCTTTCTTTATAGTTTTTTAACCGGTAGTCATAGATAGTGATCTGAGGCCAGATTTGAGCCCAGGGTCTCCCATCTCTGGGCCTGGCTCTCAATCCACTGAGCCATCTAGCCATCCCCTTCTTTATAGGCTTTTAACAGATAGTCTTATGGTTGCTTGTGGGCACTAAGAGGCACAATGGTTAAAGTTGGCCTTTTAGTCAGAAGCTCCCACCCTCCCACTCTGACCCGTATTGGCTATGTGGCCCTGGGCAGGTCACTAATTTCTCAGTGCCCCAGGCAACCAGTTCTCAAAGACAATATTTTTGTTGTTCAGTCATTTCAAACCCCATTTGGGATTTTCTTGGCAAAGATACTGGAGTGGCTTGCCATTTCCTTCTGCAGCTCATTTTACAAATTAGGAATTGAGGCAAGTTACAGAGCTAATAAGTGTCTGAAGCCAGATTTGAACTCAGGAAAATGACCCTTCTTGATTCTAAACCCAATGTTCTATCCACTTTGCCACCTAACTGCCCTGAGACTATAAATGTTGCAGAAGAGGTGTGATTGCCTTAGTAGAACAATTTTTTCATCAGAATAACATGTAGCACAAGGTCCAACCCAAAAAGGAAATTTCATTTTATCCTAACAGAATTGAGTGATCTAGGCATTATTCTCCCCACTGAACAGATGAAGACAAAAAGCCCATAAAAGTTAAATATTTCCCCCAAGGGCATGGTATACGAGAGGCAGAACTGGGCCAAGAACCTCCATCTAATCCCTCCCACTCTAGTGCATTAATACTGTACCCATCCTGGCACTTCTGTATTATGTGACCTTGTATCTTCTCTCTAAGTCTCAACTCTTCCTTTTCTGCAAAATAGAGATAATTTCTGACCTGCATACCCACTGTGAAAGTCAAATGAGATAATGGATGCAGAAGTATTCCAGCTTTAAAGTTCTGTAGAAATGTCAGGTGTTGTCACTGAAGCTGTGTAGCACTGGGAGCTGGAGATGTCTGGTTTGTAGTAAGGACATTGCGCCATCTTGGTCCCCTGCCTGCACTCTTCACTGAAGCACCAATATGTGTCCTTCAGTCCCAGAGTCTTGGGTTACAGTGGCACTGAAGCCTTAGGAGAAGACCAGCCGCTTTGAGAATCTATTGATTTCCTGAATCATTGATGAACACCCTGAGCAAAGTAATCCAGGACAGCAGTGAGTGGCAGGTTAATGGCTCCAGGTTGAGATACCCCTTCTCAGCTTTACTGCCTCCTTAAAGACTCCTTGGAGCCCAGACAACCCATGATTGGCTGTAGGTCCATGCCTGCCTTTCCTCTTGAGCTATAATGTGATTAGCCACATGATGCTTTAAGTGGCATTTTCATAAAGAGATGAGCTGGGAAATAACAAAGAGAGAGACATGATTGCCTGGGAGCCAGACTTGACCCTAGAATGGCCCGCAAAGCATACTCTCTAGCACAATCTGGGGAAAGTTTTATCATGACAGGGGCATTAGACAGTTTCCTAGTGCCATTGAAAAGAGAAAAGAGAAAAGAAGGGGGCAGCTGGGTAGCTCAGTGGATTGAAAGTCAGGCCTAGAGATGGGAGATCCTGGGTTCAAATCTGGTCTCAGATACTTCCCAGCTGTGTGACCCTGGGCAAGTCACTTGACCCCCACTGCCTAGCCCTTACCACTCTTCTCACTTGGAGTCAATATGCAATATTGACTCCAAGACAGAAGGTAAAGGTTATAAAAAAGAGAAGAGAAGAGAAGAGAAGAGAAGAGAAGAGAAGAGAAGAGAAGAGAAGAGAAGAGAAGAGAAGAGAAGAGAAGAGAAGAGAAGAGAAGAGAAGAGAAGAGAAGAGAAGAGAAGAGAAGAGAAGAGAAGAGAAGAGAAGAGAAGAGAAGAGAAGAGGCAGAAAAAGGTAGCCTAATGGGTTGACCACATTGTTGTTATTAAGTCATGTCCGACTCTTCATGACCCGTGACTCTTTGTAACCAGCCAATACTGTCCATATGGTTTACTTGGCAAATAGGTGACCCATCCCTAGTAAAACAATGAAGTGAGAAAATTCTTTCTAAGCTTCTATTCCTTCTTAATGTGTCACTGACTCAGTTGGTATCTTCAAACTGGCCCTTGGATATCTCAAGGGCCTTCATTGAGAGACTCCCTGAAGAAGTGCCTTGTGCTGAAAATCTTCCTCTGCCTTCCCACCCCTTCAAAGCTTACTCATCCTGTGTCTCATTATCTTAAAGCTTTACCCTTTTCAGCATCTGTTGACCCCCCAAATATATTTATGACTAATAACCTAAGTTATTAGTGTCCCCTCCCAGGAGAATTTCCATTTTTAATAAAGATTTCCTAAAGATACAATGCCTTAACCCAAGGGAATTGGTGCAAATCTCTAGTGGTCTCATGTCAGGCACCTTGGCAGACTATTGGAAAAACACTTTTGGATGGAGGCAGGAAGACTGAGAAAGTGAGGCCCAATTTCAAGGCAGAAAAAAAAATTGTAGAATGTTAAAAGTCAAAAAAGGACTTTAGAGATTATCTAGTCCAAGCATCTTATTTTACTGGTGAGGAAACTGAAGCTTCTATCTCTTGTCCCTGATATCAGTGCCAGCCCTAGACAAAATTGTGAAATGGCAACTTCCGTCCTAACCTCTTTTCATGCAATTGCCCACCTGCACATGGGACCTGTGGCTGCTAGTTGGCACAATAGATGGAATTCCAGCCTTAAAGTTAGGAAGACCTGAAGTAAAATTCAGCTTCAGACACTGACTAGCTATATTATCCTGGACAAGTCACTTCTCTCAGCCTTAGTTTCCTCATCTGCAAAATGGGGATAATCATAGTACTTATCTCACAGCATAGTTGTGAAAATCAAATGATATCATTTAAAGTGCTTATTAGCACAGTGGCAGGCACATCATAAGTGCTATTTAGGTACTAGTTATCATCTTAATCATTATTATTATGCCCATAAACTTGGTAGCTTAGTAGGGAGGAAGTCTGATTTGTCTATGGTTACACGGCTAGCGAATGACAAAGCCAAATGATTCCAATCTTCTGATTACCAGGGCAGTCATTTTTTTCACTATACCAAGACAGAAATTAAAGGGAAAAAAGAGAATTGGGAAGTGGAGAGGAGAATGGAATTTCAGAATTGTTGACTCAATCCAGTGTTTCTCAACTGTTTAAAACCCCTTCATCTAGCATCAGTCTATCCCCTACTCTTTCCAGGCAAGGTTTGTTCTTAGTGAGGACTAACTTGGAATTCATTCTACTTAACTCTAAATACCATGAGCCCCTTCTAAAAAAAGTCCCAAAGACTGTAATTTCACAACCCTCTTTTCTCAGCCTGGAAGGAGGCAATCAGTGATTTCCATATCCTTCTCTCCTTTGCTTTCCCACAGCTGTTGACTTTCTGGAGAAGATCCTGACCTTCAACCCCATGGACCGATTAACAGCAGAGATGGGCCTGCAGCACCCCTACATGAGCCCATACTCATGCCCAGAGGATGAGCCCATCTCCCAGCAGCCCTTTCGAATTGAAGATGAAATTGACGACATCTTGTTGATGGCGGCCAACCAGAGCCAGCTCTCCACCTGGGACAGGTGCAGTATTGCTGGCTTCCTATGCTGTTATCAAGAGCAGCTGCCCTACTTGATTCTACACTCTCCTTCCTTCCACCCCTCTTGTACCCCCTACTAACTCCAGGTCACTGGAGTCCTTCCTTTTCATTGGTCACATATTCCAGAGCCTTTGGAAGATGGTCTTCAATATATATATATATATATATTTTTTTTTTTCATATAGCCCATGTATATCTCCTCCCCCAGCCTCAGCCTGGCTCATTCTCTTTTCCTGTCTCCCAGACCCTCACAATGAGATGAATAAAGTCCATGGTTCTTCTGCTCTCTCAGCATGTGATTCCTTGCTATGAATGAGTAGACAAGTGACCTTTCTCAAGAGAGCACCTTTCATTACTGTCCTCTCTTGCTGGGGTGAACAGATTGTCCAACAACATTCAACAGATACTTTTTGAACATCTAGAGTGAAAAGAGTCCTGGGTTCTAGTGCTTGCTCTGTCAGTCACTAGCAGTGTGACCTTGGGCAAATTGATTAGCCTCTCTGAGCTTCAGTTCTTTGTTGATTGGGGATCATACCACTTTCCCTACCTGCTTTGCAGGATTGTTATAAGGATGAAATGAGGTCTTGGATGTGGAAGTACCTTGTAAATTACAAAAACAGTACAAATGCAATATGTTTTTTTAAAATTCTTACCTTTTCTCTTAGTATCACTTCTAAGACAAAAGAGGGGTGAGAATTAGACAACTGGGGTTGAGAGACCTGCCCAGGGTCACACACCTAGGAAGGGATTGAGGCCAATTTTGAACCCAGGACTTCCTGTCTCCAGGTCTGAGGTTGGATGCAAGGGTGCTGGAGACAACTGAGGCTGGCTCTGAGAGCCAATTGTTGAATTTTTAGCATGAGCATTTAGAACCTCAGAAAAACTGGTAAATGCTAGAAAACGGAATTTATTGATTGTCTAGTTGACTTAAGAAAGTGATAAAGAAATGGTTAGTAATGCAGATGAAATGTGAAAGTGTGCCACTGTTAAACATTTTCCTGTACATTCCTGGTTGCATATGACAAGTCCTGTTGTGAGTGATGCAAATGACCAGAGCTGGTTTGGGGAAGAGGAGGAGGAGAGTGGGCTCTCCCACAGTGGGCTGAGGTTGTCAGGAAAGACTTCCCAGAAGCAGCAGAACCTGAGCTAGATTTGGAAACATATGTGGAATTGAACAGGGAGCAAGAGAAGGCGGGAGACTTTTCAGAAGGGGGAGAACAATTTGAGCAGAGGCACTTGATCTTGAAGGTGGATCTATCCCTCGGCTTCTGTATGTCAGAGGGCAGGGGTGTTTGCACATGGCTTGAAGTCAACAGGGCTGCATTAAATCCTGGCTCTGATGCCTGCTAATTGGTATGGCCTAAACAAGTCATCTAACCTTCTGAGTCTCAGAGGCTCCTAGGGATAAAAATACATGATCTCTCTTGCAGGGCTCTAATAAGAAAAGTGTTTTGCAAACCCTAAAGCATACTATAAACACAAAGTAATTTGAATTTGCAGCTCTACTAAGCATGGGGAAGTCTATTGCTTTTATTCATGCACAGTTTTCTGCTTTTAAGAGAGGGATCTTAGGAAGTGTTTGTATTAGGAACTACAAGTCCTTGGAATTAGCTTTGCTAAGTGCTCCCTGCAAGGAAACTGACATAGGATCTAATGGAATGGATCAATGGTTAGCTTAGTGAGCTGCACCACCAAGCTAATGCCACCATGACTGCCAGTTAAATCCGCTGATTAGCTACTCAGCTAAGTTCTGTTCAATGACCCAAATGACACCCCATTCCAACCAATCATATAAATTCCTGCCATTGATTCCAAGGGAAAGTAGATGGAAGAGAGCAGAGGGCTCAGACCAGATGTATCCTCCCTCTTGGAGGAGCCTTAGTAAGTAATTAGCTCTCCAGGCTAGAGTCCTACTCATATAGATTTATTAAATGAGCTTCATCCTTCCAATATGAGATTAGATTGCTTTTTTTTAACCTTTACCCTCCATCTTAGAATCAGTACCAAGTTGGTTCTAAGACAGAAGAACCATAAGGACTAGGCAATTAGGATTAAGTGATTTGCCCAGAATCACCCAACAAGAAGTATCTGTGGTCATATTTGAACCCAGAACCTCCTGCCTCTAGGCCTGGCTCTCTATCCACTGAGTTAGTTACCTATCTACCCCAGGACTAGACTACTTTGGAGGATTCTTCCAACGCAAAGATTTTAGTATCCTCAGAATTTCCCTCTAACCTGATTCAAACTGTATCTATACTTGACAGTGGGTAGTGAGAATGAATAAAGCTGTTACTCATTCACAGGACTGGCTTTACCAACAGGTAAAAGTAGTAAATTCTTGATAATCTGAGGACCACCATGCAGGGCCCCCTTTTAATGGAGAAAAGGAGAATATATCTTCAGGACCTTTCTCCAGGATTGCTGACAGCTAGCTAAAAGCAAGATGGGATGCCTGGGAACAGAACCCATGGTGAAATGAAACAAGAAGGAACTTTTTTTTAAACCCTTACCTTCCATCTTGGAGTCAATACTGTCAGATAGTCAGACAGAGCACAGATTCCCCCAGACTGCAAGCAAAAGACTCAAATTCTAGATCTGACTCTTTGGTAATTACTACATAGCCTTGGACAAGTTCCTTAATCTCTCTGGGTCCCAGTTGCTCCATCTGAAAAATAGTAATATGACCAATTTCTATTTTCTCCATCCCTGTGGTGAAAGGATAAAAGATACCTTGATCATAATAGTGCTTTTATCTCCTCAAAGATCCAATGCTCCTTAAACCTACTCATTTGTTTTTCTTCAATAGTCTGTATGCCAAAACAGCAGGGAAGGTTGCCAATGACCAGCAACAGATAACTACAAAATTTAAAAGGAGGCAAAATTCATCTTTGGCACCTCCCTATCACCTTTTTTGTCCCCCTCATCCACTACCTACATCCCCTCTTGTTTGCTCAGGAAATGCCTAATACTCTCATGCTCATCTCTTCACATCCAAATCCCTCCACTGCCATATTCACCTCCTCTTTCCTCAAGCAGGTCCTCTCCTAAAACATCCATTGTTAGAAGATAACCTCTTCCTTCCCATTCTTCTAATGAACAATGCTATACTAATTAGCAGAACAGATCTCCTTCTGATTATTTGATTAAAGTCTATTCAGACCAGGGTACACATGATTGATTGAGAGGACACCGATGTGATATAGAATCCTAGATTCAGCCTTCAGAGACCCAGTCCTCATATTGACTGGGTGACCCCTGGCTTAAGACCCCTTTGGGTCTTAGTTTCTTCATGTATAAGATAGAGCCAACAAAGCTTGGGCTACCACCTCACAGGATTGCTGTGAGGGCAGAATCAAAAAAATGAAATGTAAAGGTGCCTTGTAAATCCTATAGTATTATATCATACCAAATTACAAATACCTTTTAATCAGTGGGCTAGAATGGAATGAACTCTAGAGTCAGAGGACCTGTATTCAAATCCTATTTCTGTTGCTTACTACCTAAGTGACCTTGGTCAACTCACAATCTTCCTGGGTTTCAATTTTCTCATTTGTAATATGAGGAAGTTGAACGACACGATCTTTGCAATCTCTATATCTTAGTCTGGAAAGTTTTAACTCTCTCTCTTTATCACTCATAAGTGGTTTCAGTGTTGAGAAGGCTGTTCAATTCAATGAATCTCTCTAACTGTCCAATGTGAGGAATCAGAGATTTTTGAGCAAAGAAACTTTCCTCAGGGTCCTTGGCTACTTCAAACTCCCAGTTTACATGCATGAGAGCACATGTGCACACACATCACCCATCAAAATAAGAGGAGACAACTTGGCATCCTTCTGCTCATAAGATGTCAACTCTTCCCTTCGTTAGAGAAATCCCGTCGTTGATGACAGTGATATTTCCAAGGTTGAGCAAACTTGAGTCTTAGAGCACACAGTTTTTTCCTTAGTCATTCTTTTGTTCCAGACTCCTGGGTCTTCAAGTTCTGTCCTTCAAAGTCTGAACCTAGGAAGGCTGTCCTATTTAGGCCTTGGTCTTGGGAGCTGAGAATAATAAAATTCCCATAGGAACTTCTATATGATTTCCAAAGAGGAATGGAAATGAGAGTCATGGCATATGCCAGAATACATTTGAGCCTTCTTGAGAAAAACTTGGTGCTCCTGAGGTCATCCAGCCTTGCAAGAGTGTGGGGTGGTGGAGGGCACACTAGCCTGGGAGCTAGGAGACCTGGGTTTTAGTCCCAACCCAGCCACTAATTAATTGGCCATGTGACCCTGAGTAAGGAATGCCACTTTCTGTACCTCAGTTTCCTCATCTGCAAAATGAAGGATTTGAATTTAGTCATCTCTAGGAGGCCTCTTATCTCTGTCATTTCTGATTTTATAAGTACTTGTCTGCTAAATCCTGGGAGGGGAGAGAGGCAGGGACTTCTGGCTGTTCAGGGATTAAAAATAGAAGCAGATGTACTGGCAGCTAAAACTCCACAAGGAAGTAAGGACAAGGGACCCAAGTGGATGTCCTGCTACATTTGGGGAACTGACAACTGGTTGCATGAGTGAAAGACAATTAAATTGTCCTTTCGAATCATTTGACAGATGATGATACAGGGTAGGGGGGTTCCAAGGGAAGGCTGTGACTATCTCTTTTTGTTAAACAGATTATGTTTGGAGAGATATTTTGTTGTTCCTGTTGAAACCCCTTCCTGTGCTTCAGAGTGATTCTTCTGGGACTGAATGATTCATAAATCATGTGCAAAGCTTAGGTTAATTAAGAAGCTGTGCCTCCAGCTGCACCCCGTCTTTCACCTTTGAGTCAGTGACCTCCACAGTACTGCAGGCACAGAGCTCTCAGAGAGACTCTTCGAGTCATATAGCAATAAGTTAAATGGTGCTCATTTTCTTAAACCCTTACCTTCTGCCTTAGAATTAATGCTAAGTATCAGTTCCGAGGCAGAAGAGCAATAAGGGCTAGACAATTGGGGTGAAGTGACTTGCCCAGGGTCACACAGCTAGGAAAGGTCTGAGGTCAAATTCAAACCCAGGACCTTGGGTCTCCAGGTCTTGCCCTCTATCCACTGAGATACTTAGCTGCCCCTTACAGTTGTTTCAAAGTGCACACTCACTATGTTCCCATCAAAATTCTAAATGCTAGATATACAAATACAAAAAGCAAGCCAGTTCCTCCTCTCAAAAGAACTTTCGCTCTTACATTCTTATAAAAGAGGGTTAGTTTGGTTTGATCAGGGCATTTACAGGGATGGTGAGTGGAAGCACCGGGCAATCAATTTAGGTGGACTTTCCAGGAGTCACATTATTGATTTGATTACTGTATCCAGAACCAGAGATAGAAAGAAGGGGGCGGGGGTAGCTGAAATGTGGTGTGGTCGTCCCGGCATGACTGCAAAGCAGGCAGTAAAGAACCAGCAGATCAGAGGCTGAGGGTGGAACAGCAGCTGCTGGACACTGGAAGACTCATTAGAGATGATCTTGTCCATTCCTCCCATTTTACAAATTAAGAAACTGGCACTCAGAGTAGGAGAGTAATGCCCACACCAAATGGAAGAACCAGACTAGATCCCCATCCCCTGACGCCAAACCCAGCTGTTTTTTCCCAGGCGTTTGTGGTTGGTTCTTCAGGAGTGGCCATAGACAAAATAGTTATGGCCATAAAGTTTTCCCCTTCCCAACCGCTGGATGTGCTATCTCTCCCCTCCTGAAATATCCTCCCTTCTCATCTCCACCTCTCAGAATTCCAGCACCTAGGACAGTGCCTTGAATTAGGAAATGTTTGTTGAATTGCAGGCATTTCTTTAATTCCGCTCTTCTGGGAAGACCTCCCAATTTAGTGCTCTCCCCTGCATTTCACTTTGTACTATACCTATCTGAGTGAATTGTGTACCCCAATCTCTCCAATAGAAGGTAAGCTCCTGGAGGGCAGGATTTTTTTTCTTCCCAGGCCCTAGCAGGGACCTTTCACATAGTAGGCATTAAATAAATATTCATTGAATGGTGGCCCCCTCTCCTCTCCTTCCAGGACATCTCCCCTTTCAGCAGCATCCAGGTACCTTGGGCTCTCCTGTTGCTTCATCTCTTATATCCCTAAGAAACTGATGCCTGCTATGGAGTTTATATGGAATGTATTGCCTGCTGTATTTTTAAAGAGGTCCCCTGGGTGGGAACAATGCTTAACCCAAAGGAAACAGTCACTAAAGATGGAGTGAAGGCAGGAGAGGGGTCTTCCTGGTAGCTCTCATCATCCCCTACGGAGAACATTATGCCCCTCCTGTCCTTACGTATTTTTCACAGATACATTTCCTGTCCTGTTCACTTACCAGCTGTCTTCATTGTACTCCTCCAAGGAATGTGCACCCAGCAGGAACTCAGGTAGTACTGTCTGCCTGCGTTTTCCTGCCATTCAACAGTCCTATCTTTCCTGGACTTTAGAGAAGCCATAAAAACTATTAAAGCAATGGAAAATGCAGGGGGTAGGAGTGGTAGGAGACTACACACTGAGCCAAAAGTCAGGAGATCTGCATTTTAGTCTCGGCTGTGTCACTGGCAACTTGTGTGAATTTAGGCATGGCACACTGAGACATAGTATGGCATAGTGACATGAATGTTAGACCTAACTACACTCCAAAAGACCTGAGTTCAAATCCTACCTTGGATGCTTACAGGATCCTTAGCAAATTTCTTAAATTCTCCTGAGGCCTCAGTTTTCCTTATCTGTAAAATGAGGGGATTAGACTTGATGATTTATAAGTCCCTTCCAACTCTAAATCTATTAGCCTCTGAACTAGCCTCAGTTTCCCTGTCTATAAAACGAAAGCAATCAGGTCTCTTTCAGTTCCAACATCCTGTGATTTTGATTTTGGAAGATATTACCAGAGAACCATACAAAGTGATGTATTTATAAATAAATGTCTGATGGTATAGTGTAGATAGCCCATAAAGGAGTTTGAAGGGAGAGCTCAGCAACACTTGATGGCATTTTTCTCTCTTGCAACAATCCCACCTGATCCTTAGCTTCCTATTTCATCCTCTGTCTGTCTTCTCTTAGGTACCCAGTCAGTCTATCCTCTGATCTGGAATGGAAACAGGACAGATACCTCGACACAAGTGAGGTACAGCGGGATCCCCGTGCAGGCTCAGAGTCAATAGTGGAAGAGGTCCAGGTGGACCCACGAAAATATTCCCAGAGTAGCTCTGAGCGATTCCTGGAGCAATCTCACTCATCCATGGACCGAGTATTTGACTCTGACTATGGGCGGTCCTGTGACTACAAGGTGGGATCACCATCCTACCTGGATAAGTTACTGTGGAGGGACAACAAACCCCATCACTACTCAGAGCCTAAACTCATCTTAGACCTGTCCCATTGGAAGAAGACAGCCATCGCTCCCACCACTGAGCTCTCCCTAGAGGAGGAGCCCTCCAACCTCTTCCTGGAGATTGCACAATGGGTGAAGAGTACACAGAGTGGTCTTGAGTGCCCCAGCCCACTCCCTGAGATCCAGGAACGAAGCCTGCCCTCCTCACCCCAACACCACAAGGAACCCAAGGAGGGGAACAATGGGACTGATCCCCAATTTGACTTGGATGTCTTCATTTCCAGAGCACTGAAACTCTGTACCAAGCCAGAGGACCTGCCAGATAACAAACTCAGTGAAATCAATGGGGCATGTATCTCAGAGCACCCCAGTGACATCGTACAGACTGAACCCTATCCAAAGGAGAGGTGGTGAAGCTGAGTAGTTTGCTCTTCATGAATTTCCCCTTTCTTCTCAGCTGGCTGGCCACAGTCTTGTGGCACTGCAGACCCAGGCCAAAGGGAAAAAACAGGTCACCCTGGTTCCTGGCATGTCAGTCCTTTGCAACAGAGGGTGGATAGCCTACCCCATACCTTTTAATCAAAGACAAACAGCTCCCAGCCTCCTTTCTGATGCCTTAGGGTTCATGAGACCCTTGAAGGAATCAGGAAACACAAGTAAAATATTGAATCTATTAAACTGCCTTAATGATCGCGCCTTTTAACCTCTGGAATGTTTTGAATTTAAGTCTAAGGTAATAAGCCTTTTGTACAGAACACCAGGCTGATCAGTTTATGAACATATTCTTGGGGGTGGGGGCTTTGGGAGAAGGAAAATGGGAGTAGCCATGGGAAGAAGGAAGCTTCCCAAAGAGGAACAGGTCCTCTCTTTTTAATAAGGGTTACACTCCACAAACTCAAAGAATGTCAGAGCCAAAAGGGACATTTGAAATCATCTAGTTCAACCCCTTCCTTTGACAGATCAGGAAACTGAGGTCCAGAGAAGGAAGGTGACTTCCCAAGGGTTACAGAGCAAGTTCGAGGCAAAGCAGTAGTAAAACTTGGGTCTCCTGACTCCCAGACTTGCCCTCCATTCCATCTCCTTTGTCATGGAAATGCTTTCTCTTCGAAATCTAAGGGAAGCCAAAGTCCAAGGAAGGGCTTCCTCCTTGAACCAGAAGTTGGAGGGCTCTCTTAAATAGTCAAGAACAGTCATCTCCTCCCCCTGGGGCCAGACACCAAAGCCTCTTGGGCTTCAGATCCAGGCAACCTGGAGGGTCACTGGGTTAAAACAACAACAACAACAACAACAATCACCCACAGCCAAGTGGCTCATTTAATAAAGAATCCATAAGACAGGGAACTAGGCAGAAGCCATTGAGTTATTCCTGAGTGCTTCTTCAACCTCAAGTATAGTCACTGATGGATGCCCCTGGGGCCAGATTCTGCATTCTTTACACACACACACACACACACACACACACACATACACCACAGCCCTATGCAAAAGTGGAAGAGGCAGGCAAGTATGGGGTATGGTGTGAACAAGAAGGGGCATCAAAAACCTCTTGCCCCATCCCTAGGTCTCTCTCCCTCTGGCCCATAGTGGGCCCAATACCCCACTGTAACCATTATTCCCTTGGTTTGAAGACCTCCTTTTAAAATGCAAACCTGTTACCAAGAAAGGTAACCCAATAAGCTGTATTCCTCCATGAACACCTCCGCCGGAATTAGTTCATGGAACTAGCTGAGCAGAGGGCAAGATCTTGGAGGGAGTAGTGTGCCGGACAAGCACCCCTTCTAATAGTGGGTCAAGAGAGGTACGGAGTACCGGGGCACTGCCCAAGAGGGACAACACAACTGGAACCCTACGCAGCCAGTGGACACTGGTATGGAAGTACCCAGAAGGATGATTGTAATGACCCTTCAAGATTTTGCTTGGGTTTCTGTGTACTGGGTACCTTGTAGCTATTTATGTGTGTGAGAGCACATGCACACACACACACACACACACACACACACACACACACACAGTTGGTGTGTTCAATTGTGACCCTCTGAGGGTGCAGGTCCTTGCCTTACTACCTTGGCCCTCAGCCTACCTTCACCCACAGACTCGGGTGGCAGCCTTGTTGTCCAATCAGCTGGCACTTGGCATTCCAGCCTCGTCCCCTTCTAGCGAAAGCTTTCAGGGGAAGCTAGAAAACAGGTAAACAGATGATCAGACGCTAGGATTTGAAAGTAGCCTTGGGGTTCACCTATACCTCTGAGCACCTTAAATGATTAACCTGTTAATGATCATTTGTACATGGAAACAAACAATACATTATAGGCTTATATTTTAAAAATGAATTCTTCAAGCTGACCAAAACTTTTTTAATGGAGAATGTGTAAATAGAAACTGTTCAAGAAATGAAACTTTATCCACCCACTCACTGTGCCATCTTGTCCTATGGTGGGGAAAGGGGGGGAAGGAGGAAATTACTCTTTTGGTAAAGGAAGAAAGCTGCTGTTCTTGACCCTGTGGTCCATATATCACTGTTATACCAGAGTAATTGTTATTATACCCATGTAAAAAAATCTACTAAATGCTATTAAACACTATGATGAGATGTGTTTTGCCAACAATCTGAATGATAACTGGACAGAACTCACAAGCCTTGGTCTCTGCCCTACCAATGATGCCAGCCATAAGAGAAGATGAATTTCCACAGAGATCTATAGCAGGAAGGTGGTGACAAAAATCAATTCATTCTTCCTGGGTTCTTATACTATTGATCTCTTCACAAGAAGTGTCAGATCCATAGCTAGACATTTTTGAGGCTTGGACAATTGGCATGAAACATGAACTCAATTCATTTGGGGAGAAGGCAGTATTGGCAAAGGCCTCAAGACCACTTCTAGACTAGGGAAGATCTCTCCAGGGAGGAGACTACCAGTGGATTATAGGTAGGAGTATGTTGGGAAAAGGGAACCTATTTAAGATCCAAAGACTGGGAAGAGAAAATTGTCCTTTAGAGCTGCCCATTTCAATGAATTATACTTGCTATCCAGGGACTAGACCCAGTTGTTTGATGATCTGAAAGTGCCATCAGGGCCCCCTCTAAATTCCATAACCCTGTAACAGTCTTTTTGCCCAGATTTTAGCTCTGGAAATTGTTACAAATATTTAGTGTAGGGAGAGAAGGAGATCACACTTTGTCCACCTTTCCAAGAATGTCTCTGACTAGCTGAGCTAGTGACCAAGCATCAGGCCCACAAAGAATAGTTTAATCAGCCTGATGTCAGCTTAGCATTGAGGTGTTATCATGCCAATCCTAGAGGATGCTAGATATGTTTCCTTTCACACATGCCATAGTAACTTTACACAAGAAAGAAGTCTTGAGCAACTCTGAGTATGTCAAGGGCTTTCCTCCACTGGAGATAGGACTGTGATCCTCAGACTTCTTCTAAGCAGCTTCCTAACCACCTGAGAGTAACTGGAGGCAAGGAGGGGAAAAGAACTTCCTTCTACAGCCCAGGTGTCCCGCAATGGGTCAGTATGACTACTGAGCCAGTCATTACTTAAGACACTCTTCTGCCCTGCCTCCTCCTTCCACAAAAAAAAAAAACAACAACTAACACACAGACAAAACAAAAACACTTTTTCCTACCAGTGACAACCTGAATATACTATTTTTTCCTTAGAGTAAAGATTATTAATATGTTTTCTCTGTACTGGGAGGGATAACAGCCTAAGCCATACTGAATCCAACATGAAAACATGAAACAAGCACCCATTACATACAACCACTGTCCTAGATCCTGGGGAAGATATGAAGTTCCTACATCACAGAGTCCATGCCCTAGTAGAATTTATAGTCCAGTGGGATATAGGAGGGATATATGTATTCGATTTTTTTAAAGATCTAAGAAGGTATATCTCTCCAGAGAATTGGGAAAGGCTTCCTGATGGAGTTGGCATTTAAGCCAGATTGTCTTCTTTTTTTTTTTTAACCCTTACCTGCCATCTTAGAATTGATACTCTGTACTGGTTCCACAGCAGAAGAGTGGTACAGACTAGACAATGAGGGATTAAGAAATTTGACCAGAGTCACACATCTAGGAAGTGTCTAAGGACAGATTTGAACCCAAGACCTCCCATTTCTAGACCTGGCTCTTAATCCACTAAGCTGCCCCCTTGGGCAGAGTTTTAAAGAAAATGTTGAAAGATAAAGGAAAGGGAAGAGAGTATTAAAGGCCCAGGGAGCAAAGTGAGTAAAGTAATTGAGGGATAATTTAGGGGCAGTTCAGGAGGCAGCAGTTTACAGATGAGAGTCATAAGAGAAATAACAGCCTTCTCTCAAAATGAAATCACTTCCCATGCCCACATTGGTGGGAGAAGTTACAGGTACCTGCTGTGTGACTCAACCCCAATTGCTTATCCCAACCCTCTTTTCTGTCTTAGAATTGCTACTAGGTAAGACAGAAGGTAAGAGTTTAAAAAGAAAACAATAAATCATTCTATTAATGTCAGAGGTTAGTAGTCATAGTAATGCCTACTTGTGAGATGAGTATCTACCAAACCATAAAATGGTCCACATTGGACCTTGATTAACCAAGAGATGCTTCTGCATAACAAGGAGACAGTTTTTCACCTCTAGTTGAGTTGACTCCACTAATCTTACATGACTGCTTTGATTGATCATCCAGAAATATAGTCTTTTCCAAATAGTCCATTTTTTACTCCACTCTAGAGTTCCCATGTCTTAATGGGAACTAAAGTTCCAGTCTGTCTATGTCACTCCCTTACTCAATCAACTCCACACTGTACTCTACCATCCAGCTAACTAGCCACCTTCTTATTCCTCATAGTTGACACTATCACTTCCTGTGTCTATGCTTGTGACACATTTCCTTCTCACCTCTGCATCTTAGACCCCTTGATTCCTTCAAAATTCTGTTCAAGCACTACCTTTTACAAAAAAACTCTCCTGACATCCAAAGCTATTAGTGCCTTCACTCTACAAAATTTACCTTGAATTTATTTTGTACTCTTTGAAATTATAGGTCCCTTTCCTAGCTTTATCCATATATTTTGTACCTGCCTGTTTGAATAAGATGTTGTCTTCTCCTTAGAGAATGGAAGTCCTCAGGGGCAAGAATTATTTCATTTTTGTTTCTGTATGCCCAGAGTCTAGCACAAAGTAGGCATAATAAAGACTTATCAAGTCTGTCTTGACTTTCAACAGAAGGGTGATGAAGACTGAGCCCAGGGCTCAGGCTTAGGTCTATTCAAATCTCACCTGACTGTAGCCCTTCACAAATTCAGGAGCAAAATCTGCTCTTTCAGCCAAGTGGCTCCATTTCCTTCCTGCAGTAGGAAACATTCATCCTGGTTGATGTGTGTGATCTGACAGAAGTCCAAATCATCAAGATCTTCAACAAAGCCACACTAGAAGTGATTCTGAAATCTAAGATAGTATCTCTTGAAGTGACAGAGAAAGTCTCAGAGCAATAGAACTGGAATATGTGAGAGGCTACCCTGGTGAGGACCTGAACCCCTACCATATACTGTAGATCATCAGTGATGCTAGTTCTCTCCTGCTCTGCTGCTTGAATTCAGTGGACACTGTTCTGCAAAAATCAACTGCAAGGGCACCTAGGTGACTCAGTGGATAGAGAGTCAGGACTAGAGACAGGTCTTAGATCAAATCTGGCCTCAGACACTTCCTAGCTAGGTGACTCTGGGCAAGTCACTTACACCCCCTCCCCCATTGCCTAGTCCTTATCACACTTCTGCCTTGGAACAGATACTAAAATCAATTATAAGACAGAATGTAAAGATTTTTTTTTAAATCAACTGCATCTCTATAGTAGCCTTGTCCTAGATCTTCCCAGGTAAATAAGTGATCAACACATTTTTAGCATCTCCCTGGATGGCACAGAACAGAAGCTATTGATTTCTACCACCAAAAGGTTCTAAGTTCCAAAAGTGCCTAGTTGCTACCCCGTATAATTCCCTACATACACATGTTTTAATTCTACCTCAACTCTCTCCAATGACACTCTATATTTTCATATGGATTATATCTCTCCTCCCTTTATCAGCCCAACTCTATCAAAAAGTCATCTACAAACTCTAACAATTACTGAATGGAAATAGAATATACATAAATCTCTGCTGATCATGGACTCTTTGCAAAAACCATTCTTGTCTTGGTTTTTTAAAACCCCATAAACAAATGTAGAAAAGCAGAATTGTCATACACATCTTTTATTTACCACAATACAATAAAAATTATATTAAGCAAAGAGATGCTGGGAAAAGTATTAAACATTAACTAGAAACCAAATGATTTAGTCCTAAAGAATTGATGGTTCAAATAACAAATCAGAGTAATGATAGGAAATTTCATTAAAGATAATGACAACAATAAGACAAAATATCAAAAATTTTGGAACTAAGCCAAATCTGTCTTTAGGGGGAAAAGATTTATCATCAAATATTCTTATTCACATACACACACACAAAGAAAAATAAGAAATGAAGTAGCAATGCAATTAAAAATACTAGAAAATGAACATATTTTAAAATTTTTAATTAGATGCCAAAATAGATAGATAGATATAGATATAAACACTAGGAGTTGGTTTTTTAACAAAAACAAACCAAAAAATAGATAAATCATTGGCCAATATGATTAGAAAGAAGAAAGAAGAAAATTGAATTACCAATAGCAAAAAGGAAAAAGGAAAATTCACTACTATTGAAGAAATAAAGGATATTATTGCAGACTTTTTCCTAATTATATTCTAATAAAGCCAACAATTTAAATAAAATTAATCAATCTTTACAAAAATATTCAAATTGACAAAGCAAGAATTAGATTAAGTAGTCTAATTTGAGAGGGAAAAGTTGAGCAAGCTGCAAATGAACTTTTTTTCAGAAAAAAATTCAAACTAAGACCAGATGGATTCACAAGTGAATTCTATCAAACATTCAAAGAACATACATGCGCTATATAAATAAAAATATTTTAAAATACAGTGCTATGTAAACATTTGAAAAAATAGCAAAAGAGGAATCTTGTGAAATCTCTTCTATGACACAAATATGATCTTGAAACATAAACCAGGTAGAGTCAAAGAAAACTACGGATCAATTTCTCTAATTATTCTCTAATAGATGCAAACATTCTAAACTAAATATTATCAAGGAGGATAAAATAACATCACAAAGAGTATATATTATAATCAGGTTGGATTTATACCAGGATTGTAGGGAAACTATAATCTCAATTAACCATGTTAATAACAAAATCAACAAAAATCATATGATTATGTCAATACATTCGGGGGGGGGGGAAGTCTTTGACAAAATACAC